>NC_069723.1:1544107-1564107 GCF_027358585.1 Pangasianodon hypophthalmus
TATAATCTGTTAAAATGACACGCTATAATCCCCAAATTTCCGTACTATATTTCTGCAGTATTCCACTCTACAAATCTCACCAATTTCCACTCAATAAAGATTATACTTGATAAAGTTTGTCTCTATAATCTTCCACTCTGTTACCTCCTCAACTTAGGCTCTATAATCACACACACACACACACACACACACACACACTCTTACCATGGCTTTACACCAAAGGCAGCGCCAGTCTTGTAATCGGAGAACACTGCCACACGTTTTATCACACACACTGCACTTTGCACTGACAGGCAAGTTTCCCTCCAACCACTGATGAGGCATAGAGATCTGAGACACAGAGACAGACAGACGAGTGTGATTACTTCTGATAAAGAGTCAGTTTTTACCAAGGTGTCCACTCACACTCACCCCGTCCTCATCCTCGATGATGTCCTTGCCGATGGACGCGAGCGTCGTCCACTTGCAGTTATTAGTGGCTCTGACAGCGCAGCGTTTATGCGCCTTAAACTTACACACTGCAAACAAACACACACACACGTATACATTTAAGACTGAAACACACCCCAAGCATGTGCTGGCATTAACCACTCACATTACAGCGTAAATAACATAAAAATGAACACCATTACGGCTAACACACACACACACACACATGCACACACACACCTTCGCAAGAGAGGCCATGTGATGTCACTCCACTCAGCGCTTCCCTGCAGACGTTGCAGTACGTGGGCCGAGCGTGCGAGCACGAGAACCAGTTATGCATCCCGGAGAAATGGTCCATACTGTACTGAGAAGACTAACACACACACACACACACACACACACACACACACACACACACACACACACACACACACACACACACAGACTGTTATGAGTTCAAATCCAAGCAGGCTGATCATCCAGGATCTTGATCTTTATTAATACTATTATTATAAAATTCCTCGAGGGTGCTGCACACTCTGAAGCGCTTTCTTTATTTTTTTTCGTGCCATCTTAAAAGCCTACAAGCGTCTACTCAGGGATTCGGCGATACTGATGCTGGTATCGGGTTCATTCACACGTGGTAAAAAAGCTCCGATGCCATGCGTTACTACCTGACGTAAGCCTGGCGTACGGTGCCGCAGTAATGAACAGACAACGCAAAACGGCAGAGATTAATGACGGCAATCAAAGCAAAGCAAACTGTGCTCTGTAAAAATATCATGAGGAACTACAGCATCTTCCTACAATGCAAATAACCTGATAAAACATCTCTATGGCTTAAGCAGTATCTTTAACCACACATGTGAGGACGAGCAGTTCACTTCAGCAAGCACTGAGTACTGAGACACTTCCTTTTCCTTCGCTCAATAACGTCTACGCTTTGCTCGTGAGTCTAAATGTAATTCACGACACGCTCGCTATAAAGAACGTTATAAAGAACAAGCCTAGTAGCCTAAGTGCGTTTTCATGGCCACTATTTAAACCGGGGGAACATAAAGAAAATTCTCTGATGTCTCTGATTGATTAATAGTAAGAAGGTTAATAATCATTTCAGTATCAGGATCAATGAGTACCAAAAAAAAAAAAAAAAAAAGGTATCGATGGATCCATACTACAAATTTTTACACTCCTTGAAGACTACAAGATTCTACTCCTACCAAAAAGAAGCCCATAAACTCTTGTTGTCATCTGGATTCTACTCCTGACCTTGTCCTGTAAAGGAAAACACACACACACACACACACACACACACCTCGAAGTGCTCTCTGCTCTGTACACTCCTCAGAGCTGCCATCCACTCCTCCATCTCCTTCCTGTTCTCAGCACAAAGAATCAATCTCCTGCATGGAGTGATAATCTACAGAGAGAGAGAGAGAGAGAGAGAGAGAGAGAGAGAGTAATAATACATTTAACCAACACAGCTGGAACCACACAGTCCCACTACACATCAGAATTCTGTGTGTGTGTGTGTGTGTGTGTGTGTGTGTATAACACAGTTGACGTCAGCTTCCACTTCCTGAGCCACTTACAAAGCCCCTCTGTTCCCACAGATAAAAATAACTCAAGCTTTCCTCTCTCTCTCTCTCTCTCTCTCACTCACACACACACACACACACACACAAAGCAAGCACACACTCATACCCTATAACCCCTTAAGCACACACTAGTTCACCAGTACACACACTCGTGTTTCTCTCTCTTTGAAATACAAGAATTCTAACAGCGAGTGAAGGTTTGCTGATTTAGGACACTTTTGTACCAAGAAGCCTGTTTTCTGTTAAACATCTAAGCAGCATGAACGTTCAGTCTAGTCATACGCATCACTTCCTGTGCAACACTCACTCACTCAAACACACACACTCACTCTCACACACTCACACACAGCTGGAAGCGGATACACGCAGACGAAATCTCCACCCTGCTATTAAAACTAAATCAGTCCAAATGTCAAACTATAAATACACATCAAACACACACTTACACACACTTGCACATACACACACACACTTGTGCACACACACACACACACACACACTTGCGCACGCACACACACACACACACACTTACATTCACAACAGCTTGAAACAGTTTAAAGGAGACAGAGACTGATCAAAGCTGAGTAGAAGATGAGAAAAGTGTGTGTGTGTGTGTGTATGTATGTGTGTGTGTGTGTGTGTGTGTGTGTTTGAGACTTACGGTGAAGCTGTTGTTGACGTTCTTCGTGCTGGACTCAGCCACGCTGGCATCAGTCAAATCCACCTCGTCAAAGATGATCGACTGGGAAAAAGAAAGAAAGAAAAAAAAAACGTTAAATTAATCAACTTGTCAAATATTTAATAAAATAAATAAATAACCACCCAACAATCCCTAGAGCATCACAGTCTCAGGTTTGTGCGATGGAACGATTTAATCGTCTAAACGATATTACGCTGCCACGATATCCAGTGACGTTTTTTCCCTCCGATTATATTACATCATCAAACTTTACGTATTTTGCGTAGGAGCTCCGCGGTTTGTCACCAGAGAATGCTAGCACGAGCTATCACTCAGAAATACGCAGCTCTGTATAAAACTGGTGCTAAAAAGTGCGTGAAATTTTCCGTTGGTGAAAAAAGATCGCTTCCGCTGCTCTGCGTCTGTGACGGAAGATGAATTTCATGCACGTCCAGACTGAATGCCTTATTCTGTGACGGACGTCTGGCAGAATTTTCTTTCAACGCGTTTAAAATTCGGTAAATTTTAAATCACGTAAAAATCCAGCTGAGTTTTCGTGACTGCCGCTGCCAACAAGCAGTTCCCGACCGCACAGCTGCTATTATTGTTATTATTATTACTATTATTATTAGTACATTCTGTCCTTAAACCTGAATTGGTACAAATGCTCATTTTCCTGCAGATGATTAAATCATTTATTATATTTATAATTAAAAAAAAAAAAAAGAAAATGTCAATATAACACAAGCCCAGTAGCTATGATTTCTTCCTCGGTACATAACATCTCTGGTGATGAGTCATATTGTGTTTGTCTTGGGCTAATGTTTCAACTGTGAGCTGTGGTTTTCTTTTTTCACATGTAAGCACTTTCATTTTTGCTCAAGGAAGCGTTTTAATGTCAGCGCAACGCTCTATCGTGTTCTACGCCCAATAAAAATAGCTCCTACCCGAAACCAGAATAGAAGCTTTGCATGTCCAAAAAAAAACCAGAGGCGTGTGATCAAGAGCATCGATGTGTTTATTAATCTCATGAAAAATACAGGAACCGATTAAAGCGTGTTATCTTTAAGCAAAAATACCAAGTAAAAAGGAAGTCAAGTAAAATGTCAAGTAAAAAAGAAAACAGTAAAAAATATAACTGTAATAAAAAAAAAAATGACGGATTTGACAACTGATTCTGAAACTCGACACCCACAAGACTCAGCTACTGTTCTTCTGACTTTCTGTTCTGAACTGTTCTGTGATTTCAGGTCCTTCTTTGAGGGATGTTTAACAGAATTTTTAAACTGTTTTATTATGACTCACATTTTTCTTTGTCTATTTTTAACACACAGGAAAAAAAAAACCTGTGATGAATGTCTCTTCTGAGTTGAAGCTCTTTGCTTCATTTTATTATTATTTTGGGGTTCAAGACAAAAAGATTTTACGATTTTACGTAATTCATCCAAGGCGAAAAGAGGTTTTGGAGCCTGAGTGCAAGTTAAATATAATAATTTATATATTTATTAATAATGTATATCTTTTTCATTTAAATATTATTTCGGATTGTTGATCATTTTGCCACATATAGTTAATTTTTTTAAGAAAATACTTTACAAAGAAAAGTATTTAAAAAGTGAAATCACAAATAGTTTCTCGAATTTGTGGAAATTTTTATTATTTTGTGTAACGTCTATTAAATATATTAGAGCTAAGTGATATAACAACATAACATAGATACCATGATTATGTATCTTATTATTATGTCACAATACATTTATAATCAGGTATCTTTGACTGCCGCTGCCAACAAGCAGTTCCCGACCGCACAGCTGATAAAATTATTATTATTATTATTATTAATATAATTATTTTGCTCTTCTCTCCTTAAACCTGAAATGATGCAACTGCTGAAACTTTACGTCTTTTTTTAATAATTACAAACTAAATCTAACTGAATGGAAGCAGCACATTTGAGATAGTTTTTTTCCTAATCTTTAAAAATTGCACATTTTTTTTACAGATTTTTCTCTCTCTCCTCTTCAGTGTAGTACACATTAAATAAAAGGATCATCAAACTTGGTTTAAAACGTTTTAATTTTTAAAGTTTTGATGCAGCACTTCTGGTTTCCCGGCACGTTGTTAGCTAAAGTATTATCGCGATACATATCGTGTATCGCAAAAATGTTTTCAGGCAACGTGAGGTGATATTTTTGTCATAGCCATAATTTGCTCAGAATGATTAGGGGTGCCAATAATTTTGTTGTTAGAATGACTCCTATTTGGCGACATCTTTAAAGTAATCTGTTAAAAAAAAAACATAAAAATGTATGTAGAATATTAAAATATTTATGACTTTTTGATGTTTTAATACGTTAAATGAGGAACCATCAGGTCACACTAACATTAGTGCTGAAAACTCTTTTTCTGAAGCTGGTTAAAGTTTGACACAGCGAGGCTGAAGGATCTGGATCTAATCATCGCAACACGTCCGTCTGCTCGCGTTCAGAAGATAAAATCCTGCTGTTATCAGGTGGCGCATGTGGATTAACGCTCAGCGCAGAGAGGAAGAAGAGAGAGGGGAAAAAAAAAACGTTTGAAAGATGAGCTCAATCATGTGAAACGAGGCGCAATTAGTGCCTCGCAATCTGTTTCATAATGTATGTCACCTCTGTCAACACTGATGACCTACAGAACTGAATTATTTTAAACAGAGGTTTTTAATTAAGATGGCTATCGGTTTACACAGAGACTGATAGCTTAGCGACACTGCTGTGAGTGCGCTCGATGGATAAAGACCGGAGAGAGAGAGAGAGAAGGAGAAGAGGGAAAGAGGAACTGGCATTGAAAAGTGAGAATGGAAGAAAGTGAGGAAAAACAGACTAGGAGGAAAAATGATAAGAGAAAGAAAGAATAAAAGAAAGAAATCAACATGTAAAGAAATACAAATACATTTGGAGGGAAATTGTTTTTTCTTGCTTTTTTCCCTCTGATAGGAAATTTTGCCGCTACATTAAAATCTCGCACTTTAATTTACGTTAAATATAATTTAGATTTACGTTAATTTACATGAGCGCATATTCCACTTCGATCGGACCATCGAAGCTCCTTCACTGCGTACACGAGGAACGATTCTGATTGGCCGAGTGCGGACACAGCAGCCAGGCACATCAAAGAAAAGTTAGCTTGTTAGTTAGCGTTAGTAGCTTGGTGGAGGCAAGTAACTGCAGAGGAAATTAGTTTACCTCACGAAGCGAGTGAGCGAGCGCGAAGCTATCGCGTGGAAAGCGAGTAACCACAATGATCACGTCGACTAAAATGAACGATGTCAGGAGGTTGCCTGATTATTATTCGTTCGTTCGTTCGTTCGTTGTTAGCTATGTTACTAATATAAGAGTTTTTTTTCTTTTTGAACCCAACCTAGAACATTTGACACCTTTGTCAGGTTACTTCCTAACGTACCTCCTGTTCTCATTTACTTTACCGCAGCTATAAACTGCCATCTTTCATGACTCCGCCCCTTCCTCTATATACAGCAGGCTGTAACCACCAAGTGCAAGCTTGAGGTATTTGCGAGCTAGCGTCCGCGCATTAGAATGCCATAGCCATCTACACTGATTTGGACCTCAGCGTGTGTGTGTGTGTGTGTGTGTGTGTTCGCTAACCCACCTTAGCAGTCTGAGCATAGTACAGTGTTCTCCCACGCAGTTTGAAGTAGCGTCTCTTCCAGCGCTGAAAAGAGTTCGTCTGTTTCATCAGCTTCCCCTCTTTCAGCACCGTCTGTCTCACACACACACACACACACACACACACCCACACACACACACACACACACACAGAAAACCCAGTGTCAGATATAAACACCGTGCGCTATTAATTTGCCATGTAGTTTCTGGAACCTAAATCTGGTCACATCATCACTGGGATTTCATTACGTTGCCATGACAACAATTTTCATGATCACCTTTCAAATTAAATTAATTAAGGAGATGGTCAGTGCTCCTAATCCTATTACAACCCACTAGCGAAGTTGTAATTACGAAGTCTTTACGTTGTCTGAACTGCACCACGTTGTACTTTTTATCCGTTTAGAGTTGCGTTTAATGGTGTAGCATCCATCCGTGAAACAAATTAGTTCTTGGTATCGTTTACTCTTTCTCTACGGCCAACGTTAGAATCAAAATTGTTTTCCGAAGCTCTGGCAATTATGATCTGAAAGGATGGCCGTGTGTGTGTGTGTGTGTGTGTGTGTGTGTGTGTGTGTGAGACACTCATTTCATTCTCAAAGCCTGATTCTCCAGAGCTGTTGTCATGGATACGCCATGTCTTAGGACATGCCTGCTTCAGATAATGTAATGGTTGACTGACATAATGCAAGCAACTAAGAATACATTTAAAAAAAAAAAAAAAAAAAAGTTTACGGACAGTACACTGAACACACACACACACACACACACTTAAGACAGAAAGAGACGTGAACGTGACATGAAGTTATCACAGAAAAAAGAGTGTTTTAACACACACAGACCTGATCGCTGCACAACTCCATGTCCAGCACTCTCTCAGGATGCTCTCATATAACACTGACTGCTCTCTCTCTCTCTCTCTCTCTCTCTCGCTCGCTTGCTCACTCTCTCTTTCACACACACTTCATCGATTTTGGTTTCCGCTGACATAAAAGGTCACGCTAAAGCATCTCAAAGTGTGTGTCTATGAATGCATCTGTGGTTTCAGGCTCATTCGACCACCTCTATGCACGCTGCTGCTTCTGTACATGTGTGTGTGCTGACATTCTGGTCTCTCTCTCTCTCTCACACACACACACACACACACACGAGCCTTTCATCTCAGTCTCATCTTAGACCGCTTGAACACGGATTGATCAACAAAAAATGACCTTTTCTCTCCCTCTCTATCTCTCTAAAACACACACACACACACACACACTAAAACACACACACACACAGAGTCAGCTGCTGCTTCACCCAGCATCCCAAGCTGCATCTGACTCCAGTGTACTTCTACACACACACACACACACACACACACCACAAACACACACATGCTCATTCATTAAAACATTAAGAGAGTAAAATTATTTAAGTGGAGTACATATATATAATAACATATACATATATATATAATAAACATATACATATACATAATATATATTACACATACACACACACACACACACACACATATACACACACACACTTAGTAGTAGTACTAAAAGAAGTTTTTAAAAAGTGAGGTACAAAACAGAAAGTGGTCAGTTTTGCTTTTCTGCTCTTTCTCCATAAAACCGTTATCCGTTAGCGGGATGGTGGCTGATGACTGACCGCCAGCCTGCAACTTATCTCCCGCCTCACCACCCAGGAAAGTCCGAAGCTGCTGCGGCCTGCACGGGTCTCACTGGAGCGGAGTAACGGTCATTAGCGGAACCGCATCTCACAGCGGCGGCTCATCTCTCTCTCTTTCTCCCTCACACTCACACTCACACGCGGCTTCTTACCTTACTGCGGATCTGACCGGAAGTGGACACTTTACGGATGAGTTTCTGCGGCGCGCCGGGCTCGTGCTCCGCGTCGCTGTCCGAGGACTCGTCCAGAGCGCGAGCTCCCTCCGCCACCGCTGCCGCTGCCATCCTCGCGCACGCTCTCCCCGAGAGAAGAGCCGCGCGCTCGCACGCTCCGCGCACCGGAACATAGCGCCCACTTCCGGTCAACACGAGGACTGCAGAAAGGAGTCAGAAGAGCACAGCGCCCACTTCCGGTCAATATCAGTACTCAAATGTGTGGTTTTAAACTCAGTGAGCCTCATTTCACAAGGCGGAGACAAACAGTTTATTCATAAAATTGTAAATCATTCGTATGAGTGTTTACACAAGACATGTGGTGCTCATGAAAATCTCATACATTCAGACAAAGGTTTGTTCATTCCTATTCATGCTCCTGAGTGTGTGTGAATTTACACATAAGAACTAATGTACACACTAATTAATGTAATCCTCAAATTAACCGAATTATACGATCGACTCATATAATGTGCATGGATTTCTGCACTTTTATTATATAGAACGACTTACAAAAGTGCTTTGGGGTCTCTGTCAAAAACACATCTTCATGCTAGTTCACAAGGTCAGGGACTAAGAGAACCATCGGAGACCATCAAAAAAACACCTCAACATCACTGGTCCACTGTGGGTGTGTCCCAATCCACACACCCTATTCACTATACAGGCAACATAAACACCATCATTAACACACTGTGGGTGTGTCCCAATCCACACACCCTATTCACTATACAGGCAAAATAAACATCATCATTAACACACTATGGGTGTGTCCCAATCCACACACCCTATTCACTATACAGGCAAAATAAACATCATCATTAACACACTGTGGGTGTGTCCCAATCCACACACCCTATTCACTATACAGGCAACATAAACACCATCATTAACACACTGTGGGTGTGTCCCAATCCACAAGCCACATAAACACCATCATTAACACACTATGGGTGTGTCCCAATCCACACACCCTATTCACTATACAGGCAAAATAAACATCATCATTAATACACTGTGGGTGTGTCCCAATCCACACACCCTATTCACTATACAGGCAAAATAAACATCATCATTAACACACTGTGGGTGTGTCCCAATCCACACACCCTATTCACTATACAGGCAAAATAAACATCATCATTAATACACTATGGGTGTGTCCCAATCCACAAGCCACATAAGCACCATCATTACACTATGGGTGTGTCCCAATCCACAAGCCACATAAACACCATCATTAATACACTATGGGTGTGTCCCAATCCACACAATCTCTTTAGTACATAGATCACATAAACACTAAAATTCACAAATGCCTCATCATTATCAATCCCTATGGACATGTTCCATTATCGCTCCATTATGAATGCATTTCAAACCACACAACACATTCACTACATTCACACCAGACACACTATTCACTATATAAGCCATAAAAACAATCACAGGCGTGTGTGTGCGTGTGTGTGTGTGAGAGAGAGAGAGAGAGAGAGAGAGAGGGTCAGTGAGTGTGTGTTATATAATGTAATGTATCCCTGAAAATAGAAGGGTGTGTGTGTGAAACTGTAGCTGGGTGGGGTTTGGGGACATGACCCTGCAATGCATGATGGGTAACAAAGCAGCGTGGGAGACGCAAAATGAGGTTGTATAACCCTGGAAACAGGGTCAGGCGTGTGTGTGTGTGTGTGTGTGTGTGTGTGTGGGTTGTGGCTTCCCCAAAAGCATCTTTTCTGTTACATTGATAGCTGGCTTACTTACACACACACGCACACACACACAGACACACACACAGGTGTACGGGGCGTGGCGGTGTACAGGTGTGTATAAGTAGAGACAGGTGAACACACTCTCTGATGTTCAGCTGAGGAAGAGGAAAATGCTTCATCACTGGAACTTGGTAAGTCAAACACCTTGTGTGATGGTGTTCATGTGGGTGTGGTTTGGGACGGGCCCACAGTGGAGTGATAAAAAATAATGTGTGCATCGGTAAAGCAGATTTGTGTGTGCGCGCGTGTGTGTGTGTGTGTGTGTAGGTAACGCAGAGTGTGTTTCCCTTCACTTTCTGGTTGGTGTGTATCCGCTGCATGTCAGTGCCAAATGACCGCAGCCTTCCCCTAAGCAATGACAGCTCAGTGCTGTATCCATGGGCGGGGCAGTGGGCGGAGTTTGACCTTTCATACTGTGATATGGTTCTGGATGCTCCAGTCCCTCCCCCTGCTGATCAGGTGCCATGGTTCTGCACGTGCTCACTGTGTGAACCCACTAAGGGGGAGAAAGGAGAGAGAGGAGACCGCGGATTACCAGGTATTACACACACACACACACACACTCACAGTTTACTCTGTGTATGTATTAATCCTCATTGTCAGTGACAGATCCATCTTAGATTTACTTCCTGGAAGTATCTATCAATGCTTCACTATTTTTTCTGCCATGTTTGCCTTTCTGTGTGTGTCGTGTGTGTATATAAGCGCCCCTATGGAGTGTCTGTATGAAGACTGACAGGAGTGACATGCACAAACAGTCAAGGGGTCGGCGACAGGGGGTGCGTCTCAATCAGCTCCCTAGTCCAGTAGTCAGGGCACTGACCTAGGAAGCTAGAGAGCTGATTGACATGCACCCAGGGTTATATGTAGCCTGGAACTGTGCTTCTCAAAGTGGGGTTCAGGAAGCCCCAAGGGTCCATGAAGTCCATGTGTGTGTTTTAACAGGAAGTCCTGGAGGTCTAGGATTGAGAGGGTTGACAGGACCTCGTGGTACACCGGGATTTGTAGGGCAGCAGGGACTGAAAGGTAAGACAGAAACACACATACAACTACAAGACACAAAGTGACTATAATATAAATAAGCAAAATATAATTATATGCTGTACTTGTACACACACACAGGTGAGAAAGGTGATGAAGGACTGAAAGGAGAGCGAGGCCCAATGGGACCAATGGGCTCTAAAGGCGAGGGAGGGCTCAAAGGTCAGTGAAAATGAAACTCATACTTGAATCTGCTTAACACACTTTGTATATGAGCCTTCAATATACGCACGTGTGAATTCCAGGTGATAAAGGGGATCGTGGTGAGGATGGCGCAGTCGGAGACCCGGGTCCAAAGGGAGCAGATGGTCAGTGCCCAGTGAGCTGTGTATCACTTCCTGGTCCTCCAGGTGAACCAGGTCTTCCTGGTCCGGTTGGATTACCTGGGTTATTTGGGCAGGCTGGAGCTCCTGGTGCTATAGGTCTGAAGGGTGATCCAGGCATGGATGGCACACCAGGCACACCTGGATACCCAGGTAACAAAGGTGAACCAGGCATGGAGGGAAATTGCTCATGTAAGGATGGACAAAAAGGTGAAGTGGGACCTGAAGGATCTAAGGGCACTAAGGGAGAGCTAGGTCAAATGGGGTCTCAGGGTGTTGCAGGACAGACAGGTCCTAAAGGAGAGCCAGGGGAGATGGGAAAGATGGGAATGCCTGGTCCATGCAGCCCAGCCATACAATCTGCATTCTCAGCAGCACTAAGATCATCATTCCCAGCTGCCAATCAGCCAATAGCGTTTGGGCATATCATCTATAACCTGCAGCAGCACTACAACCCAAGCACAGGTGTATACACAGCACCAGTCAATGGAACCTACACCTTCAGCTTCCACTTGACCGCCTCCACCCGCACCCTGAAGGTTGGACTCTTCTGGAACTTCCAGCCCGTGGTGAAGAGCACACTGGCATCAGAGTTAGGCTCCGCCTCCCAAAAAGTGGTGCTACACCTGAGTGTAGGGGACCAGGTGTGGCTCCAGGTGAAGGATAGTATCACTAATGGAATGTTCACTAGCGCTGAGGCCAGCAGCACCTTTAGCGGCTTCCTGCTTCATCCTGACACCTGTGACATCATCATGGGACGAGAGCTTCCTCCACCAAATATTAGTGGGGTGTACACCTGGGGAGATCCAGACCCCACCTTAAGCCCTAATATCTAGACCCTACATACCAATCCACACCCAACCAGCACGTCCTGATCCCATTCTCTTAGAAGAAAAACATGAAAATTGAAAGTTTGTGAGGAATTTATGGAACGTACAACTGGAGACACATTAAGACTCCCATCTAGACCCTTAAACACTAACCCTGCTCCCTACACACTAAGCTCCCTAGACCCTACACCCTAACCCACACCTACACAATGCATCCTGGAACCCTGCCCTTAGAAGAAAAACCTCTTGAAACTTGAAGCATTAAATCTGAAGGGAATTTATGGAACGTACAACTGGAGACAGACCTACACCCTAAGCCCTCCTCCCTAAACCACACTTGAGCAGTGTATCCTAAAACAATGCTCTTAAACTAACCTTGAACACCCTTAAGTGGAGACAGACAGGGACATGAACCTCTTGAAAATCAAAAAAGGGTGGTGGAGTTCAGCACAGTGTAGAGGACCAAACTTGCTCCCTGAACCGTAATCCAACCTGAAATCACTCCTCACACTCTAAACCCACAGCTGAACAACGCACCCTACTCCCTAAACTACTGTAAAAGTAAAATTGTAAAAAATCTGATTAAATGTAAGTTAATCAAATGAAAAGTTCTCCAGAGTTTTTGTATGTGAAATATTTTAATATTATAATAAAAATCATTCTGGTGGTGAACAGAACATTCATTAAAATTAGAATTAAATACCTTTTTGATGACAAGCATTTAAAGTGTGTGTCACTGTTATTGACTAAATATATAGATTACGGATGTAACAGGATATGAATACATGATTTGCATCGAGTACATTATTGCATCTGTTGTGTATCGGGACTGAGATCCTGTGGGACGCAGCTTATGCGGGCAAAAAACAAAAATAATCCTGCAAGCAGGATTAAAATCAGTCCCTTGAGTTATATGTGGTTGAGGAAATGTCAGAGCTTGAATTCTAACTCTTTTCCAGTGTTTTCCCTTGTCTCCATGGGCATAGTGATAGTGTTCATATTTAATAATAAATTCAGGTTTAGGCCACACCCACTTTGCATTTAATGCCAAATAAAGAATTAGATACAAATATCTAAATAGATATATACAGAAATAGTGACATTGCATTACCTATACCTACAGTATAAAGGTATAGTCATTTAATTGGGGCTGACTCGGGCCTGGTGTTAAGATGTTTTCTGTATTGACGTGGTCCCTGGATTCATCTCTGTCTTGGACTTTGGTTTTGCTAAATATAGACTTGTTTTGATCGAGGGTTTGTAAAAATAAAGTTTGTGCAGTCTTTTCTTTTCGCGTGAACAAAGTTTGACAAGACGAACATCTTTCCTAATGCACGAAAGAAGCCAACTAGTTGAAGTAAAGGTTTGGACTTGAATAGGATTTGATGTTTTTTTTTTTTTTGGTCTCAATCTGAACTCGATCTTGATTTGGCCTCGACCCCTTTAAGACTCGGTCTTGACTTGATCTCGGCTAGTCCTAGTCCTCGGGTAGTCCTTGACAAAGCCTTACATTAAATTTCCTGACCAACTGACCTTTATTCATGCTGTGTAAAATATTGTACCTGGAACAAAGAGATGTCCGTGTGTGTATGTGTGTGTGTGTGTGTATGTTGTCCTGGGTTGCGTGCATGCAAGTGCCATCTGATCCTTCAGTGTGTGTGTAATCTGGTAAGCAGCAGGTGTTTCTGTTGTTAGATCTGTGTAGAGATAAGAGTTTATCACAGCATCACTCTGTGTGTGTGTGTGTGTGTGTGTGTGTGTGTGTGTGTTGAGGTGTGTCTATACTCCCGAGCATATGTGAGAAGGTGTGTGTATGTGTGCGTATGTGTTACACCAAGATCTCCTACTTTTAGTCCCGTTTAATTTATTATTTATATCTATGTATTAAAAACGCATTAAAATAAATGTGGGAAAATTAGTATGTTGTAATATACATTCATTTAACATTGATATTAAGATAACATACACTATATCTACATATAAATGCAATTTTTCTTACCACCGTTTTGTTTGTATGGAAAGATTCACGATTTGATTTTTTTAGTTGTGTAAAATTCACACACACATACATACAATACACACAAACAGAGATAAGTAAAGCAAAAAGAAAGGAAGAAAGAATTTTAATATGTGTATGTTACACTACAAAACACATCCAGCTTCAGTTATACACTAATTTTTATTAATTATTTACCAACATGTTGCTAGTCAGATGCAGAGTAAACACAGATCACTAGTAAAACTACCCCTTCCTCCACCTAATACACGTTCGCGCTATAATAAACTCTATAACGCTGTAATAAACACTGTATAGTAAATACTGAATCCGGAAAAAGAGATGATCGGAGTCTCACGAGTCGTCAGCAGATTCATCATCGTCGCCGACCACGCCTTTGAGATACGAGCGCTTAAACTCTTCAAACACCATGTCCATGTCCTCACTACCCACACACACACACCCACACACACACACACACACACACACAAGAAAGCAATCAGATATGTGTGCCAACAAGTACAACAGTTCAGTGATGCTGCACTGACATCTACAGTGTAACTGTAACATTCAATGTTGACTCCCTGACGTTGTTCTTAAAGCAAACAGCTACGTTTGTGCTGATAAAATTTCCCCAGACACAATTAGCTGCTCAGTCTAGTCATGATGTGTCTGAATTACGGCAAATCCCTGACATGATAGCGCGTGTCACTTTATAACCAAACACGAGAAACGACAGCAATAGCATCCTCAGTTACAGGCAGCGAAGTCTCTAATGTCAGGATTTAACTGGATTAAATGGATTAACTGGATTAACATACATCACCTATTATCCATCCAGGCTGATTCCATAACTGGAATCATAATTGGAATCTTGTAAACTTAATTAAATCTTTTTTTTTTTATGATATCTCATATCTCAAAATCTCATTTCTTTGCTGGCATGCTGAATTTTGCTCTTAAATGAGCAACAGGATTGAGTTTTTGGTTTTTAGCAAATGTATTAATAAAATGTGGCATAATAAAACTAGCATCCATGCTAATGGCATGAGGGCGTTAAGGGCATTGTAAGGATTTACTTCAAATTTATTTTTTACTAAACTTTCAATTGTTAATTCGGGAATGTACTGTCTAAGTGACTTCATGAGTCAATAACACAATGTCATTGAAAATAAATAAAAAAAAGAACATCTCTCTCATAATTCAGATGATGCAACGATGCGTTCAAGTCACGCCGGAAAGATCGTATTTACGAGTTGAACGCACATGAACATGAACGCCACCACAAAGTCGTAATTACAAGAGGAAAACTCGTGGTTGTGTGTCAGGAAGAGAACATGATGGAATCAGTGGATGCAGCGTCTGTAGTTGAGGGTAAATTTGTTGAAACTGAACGAGTATTTAGCAGTGATGTGTCTTTATCAGGCGTTTTTATTTACAATAAAAAAAAGCTAATTGCCTGAAATAAATACAATAACATTGTACAATTACGATATAATATGTAACGATAAAGTTCACAGTAGCTTCATAAATTGATTAAAAACATAATAAAGCAAACAACACACATGATGCGCATTCTTTTTTTGTTCATTCTCTAGAAGTAGAGTTAAAAACCTTGCTGTATTTTTTTTTTTGTAGTTAATTAAGAGAAGGTTCACCGCCATCTTGCTCCGACCCAAGTGACTCGAACTCACCTGACGTCGTAATTACGACTTCCCAACTCGTAAATACGACCTTCCCAGGACTTGTGGAATGATCTGAATATTTATATTTCACAGAGGTGTTCAGGTAACAGGGTTGAGTGAATGTTCTGGGACTAAAGCAGATATATTTCATAACCTATAACACATGAATCAAGCCTCAATGGCTCAATGGAAAAGGATGTTTCAAGCATGAGATGTTAAATAGATTCAGATATTAATGCAAAAATAATGAGATTTTTAAAAATATATATATATTTTAAATGTAGTTAGTAGAATGCTGTTTTGTTTTCTAAGCAAATATAATATCAGTGAGACACAAAATGGCACCCCAATCATGAAATCACTCTCATGATAACCCTGGAAATGGAGCTAACTAGCTAACCACTCCCTGAAACATAGCACACAGGCTTGTGGTAAGAAAGCTGCATGTTAGCATTGTTGGTGATTCAGTATTGATGATTTGTACTCAAACGTTAATTGTGTACGCATGTTATGGCTTAAAAATCCTGTCAGAACTCATGTAAGCTAGCTGGCTAGTGTTAGCACCACCGAAGTGCTACGACTCAGTCATGCTAGGAGTTGCTAGCTTCCTCAAAACTGCTTTGAAATTAATTTGTTTTTAACATTGAGAAATGCTCACCCGTCTTTAACTGTTAAATCCCAGAGGAGGAAAAAAAAAGGAATAAAAAAACAAGATTTCAGTCAGTAAATGAAAAATGATCATTATATTCACCTCAGTCTAAAGTGAAAAAACAAAAACAAACCTAGCACCTCGGCTACTTGATAATGCTACATACAGAGAACGTAACCAGAATAATGGCTAATGGGAAAGCTAACAGAATGAATAACAAAAGAATTCAAACAAGAGCATCTGCTAGGCTAAAAGGAAGGCTAATAGGAAAAGGTTACAGGTCAAATAACAGGAAATGGTACAGTTGATTCCTAAGAATTAACAGGAAGGCTAACAGGGAGCAATATTTCTTTTCTAGAATGAGACGGAAAAACTTCTCCTGTGAGAAGTTAGCGGTTGTGTTGTAGAGCCACGCAGTTGCTAGCGCAGTTACAATGGTGTTTAATAGGAGGGAAAAAAAATGATTCCCTTCTTTTCTCACTCTCTACTTTCCAGCAGTGTTTCATGTCATGTTATGAGAAATGCAGTGTAGAAGAATGCAAAGCAAAGCAGAGACTCGGCTCGGCTAGTCAGCGATCTACGAGATGACGGCGGTGTTAGCGTGAACGTCAAAGCTTCAGAAGCTGATCTGTTTGAGCAGAGTGTACAGACGAGGGTGTGAGAGAGCCGGACCGACTAAAGGACTAAAGCGCCGCTGCATCGCTCTCATTTAGCTGCATCACTTTCCGCAGGCAGTCGAACGGCATTGTGGGTAATGTAGGAAACCGATAACCAAAGTGAAAATAGAGCCGATGAAAGACATTACAGAGTAATTATAAAGATTATAAAAGCAAGAGAGAGAGAGACAGAGAGACAGGGGCAGAGAAACAGATAGATAGATAGATAGATAGATAGATAGATAGATAGATAGATGAAAAATGGAGTGTATGTGACAGAGAGAGAGAGAGAGAGAGAGAGAAACAGAAAGAAAGACAGATGGAGAAGGGGACAGAGAGAGACAGAGAGGGAGACAGATGGATAAGCGGACAGAGAGAGAGAGAGACAGAGTCAGAGAGAAAGATAGATGGAGAAGGGGACAGAGAAAGACAGAGAGAGAGAGAGAGAGAGAGAGAAAGATAGATGGAGAAGGGGACTGAGAAAGACAGTGAGAGAGAGAGAGAGAGAGAGAGAGAGAGAGAGTCAGAGAGAAAGATAGATGGAGAAGGGGACAGAGAAAGACAGAGCGAGAGAGAGAGAGAGAGAGAGAG
The DNA here is from genome assembly GCF_027358585.1 of Pangasianodon hypophthalmus. NCBI lineage: Eukaryota > Metazoa > Chordata > Actinopteri > Siluriformes > Pangasiidae > Pangasianodon > Pangasianodon hypophthalmus. The sequence continues at coordinate 1,561,908 of NC_069723.1, forward strand.
AGAGAGAAAGATAGATGGAGAAGGGGACTGAGAAAGACAGTGAGAGAGAGAGAGAGAGAGAGAGAGAGAGACAGAGTCAGAGAGAAAGATAGATGGAGAAGGGGACTGAGAAAGACAGTGAGAGAGAGAGAGAGAGTCAGAGAGAAAGATAGATGGAGAAGGGGACAGAGAAAGACAGTGAGAGAGAGAGAGAGAGAGAGACAGAGAATTTTGGATGCTGTTAAAGATCACACTGTAATTATAAAGATTAATATTCAAGTCGGTTGGCGTTTTCCTTTAATGTCAGTACACTATTAATGAGCTGACACTTTTTGACATTTACTCTACTAATAAAAAATTAAATATATTAACGTGTTTTAAACACTAGAACATCCTGGCACCTCTTTTACACGTTATCGCAACACAAATGCCGCATCGTCCATCAGCGTAAGCTAGCTATATTAACCCGAGCTGCCTAAATCCGAGGACGACAAGTCTCTGTGTCAGTTCTTCTCCTTCACTCCACTGGTGGAGCCACAATCATTAATTATTTACAGTCACTCTGAAAAATTAGCCTAATGTAGTATAACTACATCTGATTAGCTCACCTTCCTCAGGTTTAGGATGCATGAGCAGAAACGGCACCTCCACAGCAACCTCACTACACACACACACACACACACTTCGGTTATACATGGTATGAAGGTGATCATTGATTTTAAGAATATTTAAATGATAAACCTGATATAATTTTGTAAAATAAAATGTGTACATACCTCGAGCCGATCATGCTGTAAAAACCCAAACCAGAAAATTTATTCTACACAGTTCTTTACCAGCTATAATAAACTTTATAACATGGTAATAAACACTGCGTAATAAATAGTGAATGCAGAATTAGTCTTTGTGCTTGCTACACACACACACACACACACACACACACTCACCCAGCTGCAGTGCCCCTGACCACCACTCTGTAGGACACCAGCATGCCCAGAATCTCCTTCAGAACCTCCGCCTTCACTCTGTACACACACACACACACACACACACACACACACACACACCAGTTCTGTTATTCTGTCTTTAGGGCCCTTAACCTTTTCAGAGCCTAGTCCTTCACTTTTAGCCTTTAGGGTCCATAGACTTTTACTCTTAGACATTAGGGACCATAGACGTTAGAACGCTTACATCCTTGCCTTTAGCCTTTACGGCCCTCTTTTATTTTTTGCCCATAGCTTTTAGTTTTTTTGTCTCAATCCTTCTGAGTTCTTATTCTTTCACCCTTGGCATTTAGTACACTTAGAGCTTCACTCTTAGCCTTTAGGAACCATGGCCTTTAGAACACTTACACCTTTGCCTTTAGCCTTTAGGGCCTTTATGCTTTCATTTTTAGCCTTTTCCTTAAGTCCTCACTCTTTAGTTTCTTAGATATTACACTCTAAGACATTATGGACCATGGCATCTGGACCCCTTACAAATTTGTCCTTAGCCTTGTGGGCCCTTAGAGTTTCAGTCTTAGACATTACGGACTATAGCAGATACATCCTTAGCCTTTAGGATCCTCAGTCTTTCACTCTTCAGTATTTAAGGCCCTTAGAGCTTCGCTTTGTGTCTTTAGGGACCACAGCATATAGAATGCTTATATCTTTGCCCTTTGCCTTTAGGGCACTTAGAGCTTTGTTGTTAGACATCATAGACCAAGGCATATAGAATGCTTACACTTTTGCCTTTAGCCTTTAGGATCTCAGACGTTAGGGCACTTGGTCTTCCACCTTTAGCATTTAGAGCCCTTAGAGATTCGGCTTTTTGTCTTTAGGTACCATAGTATATAGAATGCTTAAACCTTTGCCTTTAGGGCCCTGAGTCCTTTAGGATCCTTAATCCTTTTTGTCTCTTAGTCTTTAGGCCTTTAGTTCTTTATGGTTAGCTTTCATAGCACTTACTTTTCTCACCCTCAGCACTTTAGAGCTCTCTGTCCGTTCAGTCTTAGGCTGCTTAGTCTGCGTCCTCTATCCTTTACAATCCTCAGTCTCTGTCTTTAGCATTAAAACTCTCTCCTTCGGGCTCTTAGTCCTTCCCATACTACAGTCGTTCCCAAACTGCAGTGCCCTGATGGAGTGTGCTGTGCTCTCACATGCTAGAGGAAGCCAGGTTGGTGTCCTCGTGCTTCAGCTTCCCATCCAGCGCTAAGCCCCGCCTCTCATGGTTGTTCTTCAGT
>NC_069723.1:1566607-1571607 GCF_027358585.1 Pangasianodon hypophthalmus
AGGTGTGTGTGTGTGTGTGTGTGTGTGTGTGTGTGTGTTAGTGTGTTGTCATTATTGTTAGCGTTGTAAACATTACGTATGTGTTGTTTTTGTGAGCATTGATAATGTGTTGTGGTGTTGCAGGGGTTAGTGTGTTCTGGATGTCACCGTGATTGTTGTTGTGGTGACTGCGGGTTTGTGTGTGTATTGTTGCTGTCACTGTTGTCATGGTTACCTTGCCCTCGTCAGTGGGTGCCGGCTGCAGAGCCACAGAGCACGGCAGGTTATCGGGAAACTGAAACACACAACATGGGGAACACAACTCATCATCACTCTGTACGAAAACGCAGCTTTAGTCTTTAGTGTCCTTTGCTGTTAGACTTTAGGGCACTTGGTGCTTCAGTGTTGACCTTTAGGGCACATAAACACTTAGACTTCAGAACTTTAGTCATTTGCACTTTGCCTTTAGGGTATTTTCTCTCTTACACTTTTGTCCTTAGCCTTTAGGGCATTTAACCTTTTTACTATTGGACATTAGAGTGCTTAGTCCTTCAGTGTTAGCATTTAAACACATGGTTTTTCAGTGTTAGCCTTTAGGGCACCTAGTCTTCCTAGCTTAGTCCTCATAACCTAGTTATTTAGCCTTTGCCTTTAGAGCAGTTTCTCCATTGCCCTTTCAGAGCTCTTATTCCTTCGTTCTTAGCCTTTAGTCCTTCACTGATTGCCTTTAGGGCACTTTACCTTTTTACTCTTGGACTTTAGGGTGCTTAATCCTTCAGTGTTAGCATTTAGACACATGGTTTTTCAGTGTTAGCCTTTAGGGCACCTAATCTTCCTAGCTTAGTCCTTATAACCTAGTTATTTAGCCTTTGCCTTTAGAGCAGTTTCTCCTTTGCCCTTTCAGAGCTCTTATTCCTTTGTTCTTAGCCTTTAGTTCTTTAGTCATTAGTCTTTCACCCTTAGCGTTTAGAGGACTTACCTCCTCTTCTCCCTTTGCCTTTGGGGCCCTGATTTCTTTACGCTTCACCTTAAGAAAACTAAACCTGGCATTACGTTTAATCGGAACTACCCCTGAGAGCCACACAAACCAAAATGATTTATCTGAGAGATTGATTTGAGAGTTACCTCGAAGAAGAAGGGGTGGGCGTCGTCTCCGAGTTTGCGCAGCAGCCTCTCTTGCAGTTTGGTGTGGATGCTGCGCTCGCGGTCCTGCAGCGGGGGATACACCTGCCTCGTGCACACGTAGATATCTCTCCGAAACGCCCAGCCCAGTATGTCCGTGTCATCACGGCCATAACGGAACGTACATGACAACATGACGTACACTGTCCCACACACACACACACACACACACACACACACAATCAGTGCGAAAGACAATGTTCATTTGTTCATCCAGTGTTCTATAACATAAAAAACACAATACACTGTCACTAGCTGTTTCGTTCGAAAGAGCTACATCATCATCATCATCATCATCAAAGCAGAAATTCATCATTTTACAACCTTTTACTGGTCAAATATTGTTGCATGAAACAGTTTTCAGGAAAAGAAAAGACTGTTTTAATGCCATCTATCGACTTATCGTTCGAATTCTTTGCAAAAACGCATTGGCTACTTAGCAAACTAGCTAAACTGAGTTGCTGAGGCCTCATTTAAATGTTCTCTCACCTTTCTTTCCTTTTATTTGCTGCGGATCGAGCAGCACTACACCGTCTACGACACACACACACACACACACACACACACACACACACACACAGACACACACAATAAATCCAGGGGTTCAGATAGAGTAAATTAATGAGCAATAAATAAAGGACATACAGATAAAGACTCTAAGAAGTCAAACTGCAGTGCAATGTCATCATCACTCAGTATTAGCCTTTAGGGCACTACCTCTTTTATTCAAAAAAGAGACTAAGAATGAAAGAATATGAGACACCAACAGCCCTAAATCTTTAGGGGCATTTACTTTTTCACCCTTAGCCTTTGGAGTGCTATATACTCTTTCATCCTTAACCTTTAGGATCTTTCAGTCTTTCACCAAACCTTAGCTAACTAGCCATCTCTGACCAGAGCTGTGATGGACAAGTGGACTTACCAACAGGATCGGCGGAGTCACAGTGATCCACAAAGTCCCGCCTCCCCATGTAAATACCCACCTGTGTTTATCACACAAACACACAAAACTTATAACAACAAACTGATTTTGGTGTTTAGCAGCTGAACATTCTCAGAGACACAGACGTAAAGTGATTCTTACAGATTTGTCACGTGACTGCTTCTTATAAATGACGTGTTTTGGACTCATGGTGGCACCTAAAGAGAAAAATAACACAAATTTGCACAACACACACACACACACACACACACACGTTTGGCTGACACATGTTAACTTTTATTGTGAATAAATCTACACGCTAATGCTGGCTAACGATCTTAAACAGCCATTTTTACCTCGCAAACAACAAGCAAATGCTTTATAATCTGAATAATGAGACACTTGTGTCCTCCTGATTGCCTTAAACAATAGTTTTATATAATATACTATATATACTATATAAACAATAGTTTTATATAGTAGTTTTATATAATTATTTTATTCAGATCAGGGGATTGAACATGAGTTTCTTATCCATTTCCTCCTCATCAGCAGTTCTTAATCCTAATCCCTACATCATCATCATCATCATCATCCTAATAGCATTATAATGGGATTTAATTCAGACTGAATGCACAAACATAAGAGTTTAGTACATTACCCTTCTTCTGTATGCTCACAAACTAAGAAACCTTAAGTAAAATTAGACTATATATATAATTAATTATATTTACTTAATTATATATAATTTAACAAACATGTCTGTATTCAGCAATATCACAGCAATTTGCCAATGATTGCAATTTAATAATTTAAAAAGAAAAAAAAAACGTTTTAAAAAAATTATGGAGAAAGAAACATTACATTAATTAATGAAGCATGAAAAAATACAAAAGATGTTTTACAAAACATAATTTAAAAATATGAACTTAATTATTATTATTATTATTATTATTATTATTATCAAACAAAACTATGTAATATAGAATTACCTTTTTAATGAAGTAATAATAATAAATATCTAATCTATTTATATGTTTGAAATAAATGTGTGTGTGTGTGTGTGTGATTCTGTCTCATGAACATAAACAATGACATTGCTGAACACATAATCAGTGTAAGAAGGAAAGAGACTCACCTGTGAAAACGACGTGTGTGAAAACGAGACACTGGGTGCTTGGCCAGACAGGTAGACAGGTGTGTGTGTGTATGTGTGTGTGTGTGTGTGTGTGGGTGGCTGTATTTGTAATGTGTGTGTGAAAGAGAAGCTCCGCCTTTACATTGCTCTCATTGGACTGGTGCGCTTTGTTGGAGTCAGCAGGATTATTTAGGAAATATTATCCTAACAATCATAAACTCCAATATAGTCCATAGAGCGGTGTTAGCGAAGTTATAGAATAAAGTGTGCACTTCTAACAATACATAAGTGTAGTGTTATAAAATGAACACAGTGTACACTACATAGGAACGCAGACATGGAGTGTAGACATGTCTAGACTATGTTCGTGTATAAACCCATGTTGTCAAAGTCAGCAATCTGGGCGCTCATCTAAGCACAGATTACACACGCAGTTATCTCAAACGTGGGGGGGGGGGGGGGGGGGGGTGGGGGCTCAGCATAATCGCCCGCACACGTGTATGAAGCGTGTGATCGTGCATCAGTGTAGTCTATGACCTATTACTGCAATGCAATCTGCAATCCCGGAAAAAACAATCAGTGTTAACATCCCAACCAATCGGGGCATTCCGATTGTGCCACAGACATTTTTCCAGTATCCACACCTCTAGAGGTAGCACTGACCCCCTCTCAGGCATCTATAGAAGACTGCATTGAGGAAGCCATTAAAAAAAAAAAAACAGGGACACATCCATCTCTCCACCTCTCTGGCTGCTGCAAGATCTTTCTTTGTCAAGAAAAGAGAAGGTGGAATTAGTCTCTGTATCGATTATCAACCTTTCAAAATCATATTGATCAGAGATGGCGAGCAAAAATATAGCTACAAATCCAAACTATGGACTCACTAAGCAAGCACCATGAACACCAATTCATGCCGTATGGATTAGCCAATGTACCTTTTGTGTTTCAGGCCCCTGAACTCAAAAAGCACAAAAATCATTTTGAGGATATTGTCTGGCCTCTGCAGAGTTTGTCTTTGTCTAGAAGAAAGAAGGTGGATTTAGGTTCTGTATTGATTATCAAGACCTCAGCACTGTATTGTTAAAACATATTTACTAAACCTGAACTATAAAGTGCATATGATCTGATTAGAATAAAGGCACACATGCCCTACCCTGGTCCCGGAGCACCACCCTGTCGTACGCATTTTAGTGTTTTCTCGGCTCTCTACACATTTGATTCAACTAATCAGCTTACTAATAGCTGAAGTGCGCATGTCAAAGCACTAACACGTACAGGACAGGGGGTACTCCAGGACCGGGGTTGGGAACCTCTGGAGTAAGGGATCAGCTTTTGTGATAACTAAGGAGCACTAGGAATACCAGGTCATTCCAGGTATTTCCAGTTTCAAGTGCCCCTGAACTCAGAATTGGTATTTCAGACCTTTTTGTACCTCTCGTGTTATGGACACTAGGAAAAAAAGGGGAAAAAAATGTTTTAAAGGTAGTTTTAATTTAATCATTTTCAGATAAAACATTCATTAAAAAAAGATCTAGACCAAAAAAAAAAAATTCATATCTAGCCAAAACTTTGTGACCATCTGATTAAATGCTCTCCAGAACCATATATGTCCCGCCCCCAGAGGAGGGGTCTTGCTCGACAGTAGTAGCTGATTAACTGCACTTGTAGCTGGTTGGCAGTAAACATGATCCCTTAGTTGAGACTAATTAGTTGGTTAGTTTTATTCATTTTAAAGAGAGAGGAATGTTTTACTGTTTGTGGTGGGTAGCATCTCAGATG
>NC_069723.1:1584107-1606607 GCF_027358585.1 Pangasianodon hypophthalmus
AAATATTCACTTTAAATCTCTTACCGTTACTGAAATGATCGATTCTAGTCTTACACTAATATTTTATTTCTCTTCTATTGCTTTTTTTTAATATTGAAATAAAAGTGAATTGTGAATAAACGGAAAATATATAAATACTGAATAATGGCTTTCTCAGAGTGTATTTTGCTTCCTGTTTAAATGTTGTACTTTCACAGAAACTGAGTTAAACCTTTTCCAGATTTCCTACGAAGGAAATTTATCAGCTGAGGAGAAGTTTTCATCACGGCATCGAGATGGACGGACAGACGGCTCGATCGCTTTATTAATCCCAGAGGGAAATTCACACTTTTATATTAAAAAAGAGTGTTCAATTTAAGATTATTTTCTCTCATGATACCTCAGATAAACTGACATCGTTTTTCTTTAAAGAAGCGGCTCAAACCCTTTACCACGTAACTGACACACAGAGACACAGAGACGAGTGTGTGTGTGTGTGTATGAAGAGTGAGAAGGTTTACAAGCACAAAATCTGATATCTGGGGGAATTTAAATTAAAAACAAACAAAAAAAAAACAACTAAACAGTTCATTTGTGTAGCACGTCCACTGTACAAGTAAATTTTTCCTACAGAAACGTTAAGTGTCAGAACGAGCGCATCAATATAAACCGTGCAGCCGACACTACTCTCAAAGCCGCTGTTACAGAAAATTAATCAACAACACGCTCACACAACGTACATCATAATATTTTAAAGCTGATTCGTCCGCCATTTTGATTGGAAGAAACAGATTCACGGTCACAGGCTGCACGAGTCGCTCTCCAGTCACTCCAGCTGGAGTTTTAATAAAGTGTGTGTGTGTGTGTGAGAGAGTGTGTGTGTGTGTGTGTGTGTGTGAGCGTGTGTGTGTGTGTGTGTGTGTGAGCGTCTGTCTAATTATTATTATTATCAGATTTTTTTTATCTTATCTTTTAATCTTATTTCATTATTAGCAGTGTGTATGTAAGCACACACTGTACGCAGTGTGAAAAGGGAGGTGTGTGTGTCCCTGACGAGGACAATCAGGACGTGTTCACACACACAGATGCGAAGTGAAGTGTGTGAAGGTGCGAAGTGCAGAAATTAAACCGGTTTAAACCGGTTTAAATGGATGTAAATGTGCTGCGCGCTCTCTGGGACGGACTTTTGGGGCATTAAAACTCCCTCAGATTATCACATGCATCTTTACAGCCTCATGATGGATTAATGTTTTACTGTAAACTCAATACTGAGATGATCTGAAGTCGTTTGTTTGTTGGATGGGATGTATTTTTAATCAAATGTGCACCAAACAAAAGTTAAACGTAATAAAAAATAAACAATTTCAACTCGACAGAGTGCAAATTATTTAATTTGAAGTCGATCAAGTCGAGGTTTACGTTAGTTAGTTAGTCTTCTTACATGTAAATTCACACACGGTCAAGAGGACGAGTAGGACACGGACGCTTTTTTTCGAATTTACAGGATTTTCACGAAGACGAGGTTTCTTGTGTAAACGCTCGTACGAATGATTTACGCATAAATCCAGTTTGATAACTGAAGCCCAGTCTGTATAAACTCAGACACCTCCATTTTTTTTCTTTTTAAACTGAACAAAGACACGACACTCCTGTTTCATATCGTTTTTTCCCCCTATCATTTGTTTTCTTTGTGTTTTCTATCGTTTGCGAGTCTTGTGAACATACAGAACTTTATCTAGGTGAAATTTGATATCGCAAAACGTTAAAACGTAACCGTTGCCAAAAGTAAACGCGCCTTTCGGTTCCTTCGGGCTGAGAAAGCGGAAAAGCGTACTTTTCTTCAGGTGTCTCCAGTAAACGCTGTAGATGTTGGTGCCTCTGGAGAAGGTAATACTTCCAGCAGTATTAACCACAGAGCACAGGCTGCTGTAAAAGTCCATGTGCTGCTGCGATTATGGACATTAATAGAATGAATATTACAGGAACGTTTCTAGCTAGAAACTTTGCGCTAGAAATTGAACTCAAATGGAAAAAAAGACATTTTGTAACTGCAACACTTGAGCACATGAGCCATTCAATCACTCGTTTATGCGTTGAAACGTAGAACAAAAGAAGATCTTTTGAAACCATTGAGGACCTGCACAAACAGAGAGCGCGACTGTGATTGGTCAGAATCCTGTCAAAACTGGATGGGAGTTGGATTTATTAAAAAATAAACAAACGAACAAACTTAATTTAATTAAGAAAGTGGATGGTTGCTTTTCATTGTTCTTCGAATAGAGACACATTAAGAAGATAATATGAAAGAGATTTGAATCTTGAGGCTCATAGTGTGAACGTACGTGTGTGTGTGTGTGTGTGTGTGTGTGTGTGTGTTGCTGACCTGCAGTCCTTCTCGTTCTCCGCGTTGAGCCGGTTAGCCTCTTGCGCCTTCTCGGCCATCCAGCGTGTCACGAGCTCCTGATTGTCCTCCGTGGTTTTGCGCAGTTTCTCCTCCAGAGCGCTGAACGTGATCTGTAACGCATCGTACTCGTCCCGCAGCGTCTGATTGGCTCGCTCCAGGTCCGACAGGCAGTTGCGCAGCTCGCGGCAATCGCCCTCCAGCTGGGAGATCTGCTGCTGGTACTCCAACATCCTGCACGCTCACACACACACACACACACACACACACACACACACACACAAAACCAGTAAGTAAGAACAGGAACTAATTTCTCCCTCAGATGTTCCACGACATTAAACGTAACTATAAAACAATAAAAAGCACAACATATAACTCATTCGTTAATAAATGAATAACGCACTCCAGACCGTACAGCTATAACAAAATACTTTACTTCTTTGTTATAACCGCAAGGTCTGTCGTGTGTGAATCCTTACGTAATTCTGATGGGACATATTGAAAAAAATGACAGCTTTACAGTTTTGTAGGATTTCTAAACATCAACACAAACGGAAGAAAACTGAAAAACAACCACAAATCTGGTGATACACACGTTCAAAATGGCTTTTTGTCAGGAAGTCTACATCGAAAACACACACCACTGCCTTATATCATGTTTAAAAAGTAAAACTCGACACCAACGACGCTGCCAACAAGCCTAAAACACCCTTAAAACAGCTTTGGAAGAAAAATTATTTCCAGATATTCCCAGATTAGACAATGAGAAAATATCTGATTTTTCATTGGAGTGAATAAATAAATGTGATGTTAGAATTCAGCCAAATTCTTCATTTTACTGACTTTAGTTTCAGGACACGAGCAAAAAAAAAAATAAAAAATCTAATTAGTATCGAGTCGTGCAAACGCCGCAATCCGACTGCAATCCGATTCGTTCCCGCATCCAGACTTAAACGGAGCTTTGTAACTTTTTCTGTAGTACTCTTTCTTTCATTTTTTTTTTTTTTTAGGCCCCCCTTCTTTTTTTATTTAAAGCCTTTATACGTCAGAAATGAATTAGAATTTTTTTGCGCATTATTTATTGGACATAGTGACATTATTTCCAGAAAGTATGAAGCGAACTCTGATACGGCCAAAGTCAGGAACATTTTTGAAACTCGTCCCTGTTATTAAGTATGCAGATGAAGGAACGGTTAATTTAATGAAAGCTCATTTGCATGAATAAATGTACATTTTTAATACGAGAATAAACTTTAATATCAGTGATAATTTGTGCTTAAAAAAACCAGACGATCGAAAGCCGGAGTTCAGAGAGAGAGAGAGAGAGACGGAGTTTCTGTGTTCGTATCGTTATAAGCGTGCCATGTGCGGTCGACTATAACCCAGTTACTGCTGTAAATAACTTCTCATGTCCTTTTCACCGTGACGGATGAACCATCATTTCATTTCAGGTCAAACAACGACGACCTCACCGCATCCTGACTGGTCTGTGTTCGCGTTTCACCTCGCCGTCGCGTCACGTTTATGTTTTTAACACGAGATTCCCTAATGAGAGTGAAATTTAACTTCCGAGAGCTGACTAGCGGTCAAAGCAGGTTCTGAGTTCAAATCCCAGGACCACTGGAGAACCAGTGACTATTTATTAACTAGCAAAAATAAATCAAAGTGAAAACACACACACACACACACACACACACACACACACACACAGAGTTAACAGAGTCATGTGATACTCACTTGGCCTCGTTGTTCTGAATCTCTTTGTCTTTCTGTTGAATCTGGTTATTCAGCTCGATTACATTCTGGGCCAGCTGGACGGACACACACACACACAGACACACACACAGACACACACACAGACACACACACAGACACACACACAGACACACACACAGACACACACACAGACACACACACAGACACACAGTTCAGTTCATCAGGGCCTCATTACTCATTATCACAGCTGAAACTAGTAAAGCAAAACTACAGTTTTTCTCAACTGGTGGAAAAAAAATAAAAAAGGAAATGATAAAATATAATAAAATGGAAAACTGTAGAAAAATGTAACAGTAAAGCAAATTCTAGTTTCTAAAAAATTAAACTAAATAGACATGGTTCTAGCCAATAAAAAAAAAATCTCAGTCGTGTCAATCGAATTTATCTGTAAATAATCGCTGCCAAGATGGAGATACGGAGCGAAATCCCTTCTTCCTCTAAAAAGATTGAGAAAAAAAAAAAAACAACAACATTAAAGTAAGAATTAAAACAAAAATGATTTGTGCTGATTCAGATTCAGAAGGCATTAAGAGCGCAAGAGCCTGCAGAGTTTCTCAGAAAGAAAGCAACGGGATCCAGGCACATCTCATTTAAAAAAAAAAAAAAAATTTTTTTAAATAAATAAATAAATAAAAGAGAGATAGAAAACATGTGACTCTTCAGCAGAAAGCAGAAAAAAAAAACCTCTCTCTCTTGTTAAATCTCACTGCTGTGTTTCTGCTGCACTGCACTCGCTCAGGATTATGAAGATGTGTTTATATTGTGGTCTGTTTTCATATTAATGTCATGTGATTAATTAATTTTGCACTTTTAAGCATTTATATTGCACTTAATAAAGTGATACTGTTCGCTGTAAACACTTCTGAGGTGTAATTTGTTCTATTTCCTGTCATCGCACCTGATTAATGATTATTTTCATGCTATATTTTATAACTTTATCAGGCGTTTGCAGTGGAAACGCTTTAGTGTGGCGTTGAGTCGAAGACTTTTAGCCAAACCAGCTGCTTTAACAGACACCTGAGCTGCTCATGAGTGCGTGTTTAGCGTTAGTGTGTTTAGCGTTAGCGTGAGCAGTGAGGGTGTGTTTAGCGTTAGCGTGAGCAGTGAGGGTGTGTTTAGCGTTAGCGTGAGCAGTGAGGGTGTGTTTAGCGTTAGCGTGAGCAGTGAGGGTGTGTTTAGCGTTAGCGTGAGCAGTGAGGGTGTGTTTAGCGTTAGCGTGAGCAGTGAGGGTGTGTTTAGCGTTAGCGTGAGCAGTGAGGGTGTGTTTAGCGTTAGCGTGAGCAGTGAGGGTGTGTTTAGCGTTAGCGTGAGCAGTGAGGGTGTGTTTAGCGTTAGCGTGAGCAGTGAGGGTGTGTTTAGCGTTAGCGTGAGCAGTGAGTGCGTGTTTAGCGTTAGCGTGAGCAGTGAGGGTGTGTTTAGCGTTAGCGTGAGCAGTGAGGGTGTGTTTAGCGTTAGCGTGAGCAGTGAGGGTGTGTTTAGCGTTAGCGTGAGCAGTGAGGGTGTGTTTAGCGTTAGCGTGAGCAGCGAGTGTGTGTTTGCTAACCTCTCCGCGTTTTTTGTGCAGCTCTGTGAGCTCCTCTTGGTGTTTGATGCGCATCTGAGACATTTCCTGCTGCAGCATGTCACAGCGGCTCGACTCGGCCCCCGGGCTGCGCACACACACACACACACACACACACACACACACACACACACACACAGTGTTATCAAAATAAACTCACACACGTTACACATAAACACAGCTGCAGATTGAGGCGGTCACTAACCTGAGATCGTGTCTGTTCTGTGGTTCATATTTCTCTGTTTGCAGCCTCTCTGAGAGCACGGCCTGCAGGTCCGACTTCTCCAACAACCTGTTATCTACAGAGAGAGAGAGAGAGAGAGAGAGAGAGACGGAGAGAGAGAGTGTGTGAAGAGAGAGTGTGAAGAGAGAGAGACAGAGAGATAGAGAGTGTGAAGAGAGACAGAGAGAGGGTGTGAAGAGAGAGAGTGAAGAGAGAGAGACAGAGAGATAGAGAGTGTGAAGAGAGACAGAGAGAGGGTGTGAAGAGAGAGAGTGAAGAGAGAGAGACAGAGAGATAGAGAGTGTGAAGAGAGACAGAGAGAGGGTGTGAAGAGAGAGAGTGAAGAGAGAGAGACAGAGAGATAGAGAGTGTGAAGAGAGACAGAGAGAGGGTGTGAAGAGAGAGAGTGAAGAGAGAGAGACAGAGAGATAGAGGGTGTGAAGAGAGATAGAGGGTGTGAAGAGAGAGAGAGAGTGTGAAGAGAGAGAGAGAGGTTGTGGAGAGAGAGAGAGAGAGAGAGAGGTTGTGAAGAGAGAGAGAGAGAGAGAGAGAGAGAGGGGGGTTGTGAAGAGAGAGAGAGAGAGAGAGAGTGAACAGAGAGACCAAAAGGAGATGCAGACAGACAGATTCAATCAGGGAGAGACAGACACTCTGTGATAGACAGAGAAACACAGACACAGAGACTCTGTGTGTGTGTGTGTGTGTGTGTGTGTGTGTGTGTGTGTGTGTGTGTGTGTGTGTGTGTGAGTGAGAGTGAGAGTGAGAGTGTGTGTGTGTGTAACAAGGTTACAGTCACTCACACTGCTGGATGATCTCCTCAAAAGCTTGTCTCTGCACACGGTCCCTCTGCTTCAGCTGCTCCGCCACGTGCCTCTTCCACACACACTCCACCCTGCGACCTGCCATTGCCTGCACACACACACACACGCACAACACACACAACACACACACACACACGCACAACACACACACACACACACACACAGAGTGATCAGTTGTCTCCCTCTGACAGAGAGCGCGTTCTTCCTCTCTGCGTGTTCAGCAGCCTGTCAATCAAACAAACCGGGCTCCGGATGGCGCTGACGTCATGTCACGTGACTTGGGTCTACCGACGTTTGTCTTTTTCGACATGTGCAAAATAAGAGCACACTAATTTCACTCATTAAATGATGTTTTCTATATTTAATTAATTTAAAAAAATACATTTAGAAATATTATATAAATAAAATTAAAAGGACAGCTCGGGGTATGTTTAATGACCCGAGAGAGACCCGGATGTAAACAAACATTCAACTCACGATTTTTTTTTTACCATAAATATTTAATGCAATATATTTAGTGGGGCTTTTTCCTTTTTTGAAAGCCTATATTGTTCTGAAACTGGAGCTTAGCAAAAGCATCACTAACACCTGACTATTTCCCCACAGTTAGTGAAACTAAAACCAAAAATTACAAACAAATCGCAGAAAAGTGAGAAAAATAACCAATAATAATTACTTAATCTCATACAGAGGCGTTATATTACAACCAATCACTAATATTACCTCTTTAAATAATATTAAATCATCATTATTTGCAGATTAATGGATGAACAGGTAAACTAGCTAAGGTAGCATGTTAGCCACCCTGCTAACTAGACTTGCCATGTCATCATCCAACTGCTCCACAAATCACACGGATAAAATCAGCCCTTTAACTTCTCAAAAAAATCCCCAAAAAAACTGTCTTTTAAGTAAAAAAAAATAAGTCAGTTAACATTAATGTTAGCCACTAATACTATCCGGGGAGCTAGCTAAGTCTAGCCAGGCTAAAAGTGACAGAAGCGCATGCGCACTTGATACACCAACATGACGCTAACACGCATGCGCACTTGATACACCAACACGACGCTAATACGCATGCGCACTGCATACACCAACATGACGCTAACACGCATGCGCGACAATAGATGCAGCTATAACTTAGCGAAACAAATCTGAGCAACTGTGACGGGGAATTATTTTAAAAAACAGACTGCTGTTTTTGTTGATTTATACACACTAAAATATACAATTTAACTGCACGCAATTAAACTAATAAACATTCTGCGGTTAGGACATATGACTAAAATCTTAGTTAGCTAGCTAGCTAGCTAGCTATCTCAAATACTTTTGAATGCAGAAACATGGTAGCAGCTCACGTGAGTTAAAGACTTCTTCCGAGATTTCTAAACACTTCTTGAGAGAATCTTCGTCGCTACGCGCAAAATAAATTAAAAAAATAATAATAAAGAAATCACATCAAGTCGTGTGATGGCTAGCCAACTCCAGACACATTTGGAACCGCCATCTTGGCTCATGCACAGAATCACTTCCGGTTGTAAAGTTTAACGCACGCCCTCATACGCGAAACAGAAAGTTTCCGGAACTCCTTAAATGGTAATCGGTGTAACTGAAACTAAAAATACACCTGAGCAGATTTAAAAAAAAATTCAGCCCTGAAAAAGCAGAAATAAGAAAAGAATAGAAAAGATTCATATTTGATTCATATTTGTAGATGAAATAAAAGTAATAAAGTGCTCATTTTAGTCGGGATGACGTCACATTTGTAAACAGTTTGTGTTATTATTTATTATTAATACAATAAAAAAAGCAAATAAATGCAAACAAATTTACTAAAATGATTAAACCCTCTTCCCTGACAGTCACATTTATTACTCCGACAGTTTAAATAAGAGGACACTAGATGGCGTGTTTATCCATTCTGATTTATTCATATCACACACAATAAAAGAAATATGCACAATTTCAATTTATTCCTTATTCTGTCAAATTCCAAAATATTATCCAACTCCATATATAGAAAAAAAATTAACCCAAATTATCAATTACTCTAATTACCCAAAACAGAAGTTATAAAAATATAATTTATTGTTGTTATTACTAAAAAATGTGAAGCCCCCTCAAAAAAAAAAAAAAAAAACACACACAGAAACACTCTAATTCATAAAGGCAAAGGCAAGAGCCCACAATTTCACAAACATTATTCACATTAACAGCACAAAGACATCATGTGTAACACCGCAAACAACACACTCACAAGCACTCACACACTCACACGCACACACACACACGCACACACACACACACACACACACACACACACGGTATGTTTCGGTTTTATAGACAATTTTCATTTCCAGTGTGTGTAGAGTGGTACAGGTGCTGGGTTCAAACGTACGCTCTGGAGCTGCTGCTCTCTGACTGAGCACCTGTTTTATAGATCTGCTGATTGGCTGACGACTTATACCTGTAACCACTGAGACACACACACACACACACACACACACTATTATTATTGTGGACATTTCAATACTGTGGATATTACGGTGGATGCTTCATTTATAATTACTATCACTTACTAAAGCTGTGAGTAAATATTTTCATTAAAGTCACAAAACTCCATAAAAGGCAATGTTTATGAGTTGCTAAAGACAAAATGACAACTAAACGGTGAAAGAGCGCTTCCTGAACATGGCGTGCGCTAAATTTTCCAGTAATGCAGCTCAGCCACTGCAGCGAATCCGCTACCATAGACACACACTAACTCTTCCTCTTTTTATAGGGTGCCATTACTTTTGTCCTACTTGAACAGCTAGTCTTATTTGTCTTAGATTATGGATTTGTTTAGATCGCTTTCTTTCTACTCATTAATATGAAATGAACAAACAAAATCTGTCAGGCGAGGTTCACGTTAGCGAGTCTCCTCATGCGTGAATTTTCACAAATTCAGGAGTGAACGTAGGAGACGAATGTTTTTCCAGAACTAACAGAATTTTCACAAATGCCAAATTTTTTTGTCTAAACGCACCTGCGAATGATTTACGAAGAAATTTCTTCGTATCCCATTCAGTGTTTAAAAAAAAAAAAAAATCAGATTTTTCAAGAACTACGGACTAAATTCATATGTAGCTATAATTCCAGTCTTTGGCAGGAAAAGTCTGAATATCGCAGTTAAGCGTATAAACAACTATCGGTTCAAAGTGTGTGTGTGTGTGTGTGTGTGTGTGATACACACCCTGAGGGTTTGGGTGATCTTGCTCTCTTGAATGATCCACACAGCATGGCTCCTCCCATAATCACACACGCCGCTGCGGCCCAACCCAAATACAGACCGGTACCCAGCTCAGACCTACACACACACACACACACACACACACACACACACACACACATTACACACCATACACTATATCAGGATTTTACTTTTCCTTCTGTAGCTGATGCTCTTTCTTCCCATATATCTTCCTTTTCTTCCTTCCTTCCTCATTCTTTCTTTCCTCCCTCTCTCCTTTTCTTCCCATTGCCTCTCCTTTTACAATCTCGTCTTCCAATCCCCGTCCTTTATCTCATTTCTTCCTCACATTTCTTCCTTGATCAAGACATTCTTCCTCTCCGTTTCTCCCTTTCCTCCATCTTATCTTCTTTCTCCTTTTATTTCTAGCTAAATCATTTACCTTTACCTCTACTTAAATAACCCTGAAGCGATTCCTGGTGTCCATAAACAGTGTGTTCAACTGCTCTTATCAATAACTTATTGTCTTCTGTGAACCTTTCGCCAAGGCCACTGCGGTTAGCGGGAAAATAATCAACAATAGGATGGTGTGATGGAGTTACTGTTACCACACAGAGGCGGATTATTATCCTACAGCACGTCCTGAAGTGTTTTATTCCTCTTATACCACAGCGATTCACCAATGCTTAGAACATTTTATCCGTTTGTGGTTGCATTTCATGTCAGAACGTCCGAGAAACAGGATAGTTCCTGTTCTCACTTACGTTATAGCAGCTATAAACCGTCGTTCCGACCCCAGCCTCTCTTTTTTTCTCTCTCTCTCGAAGTTAATAAGTTAATAAGAGTGCAGCTTGTGATGTTACAGAGAAACTGTGTCTGAAAACTGACTGTTACAAAGCACTAACACTGGAGACTCCTTCCAAAACCGCGACATAAACATCTCCTTACAGGAAACTTCACCATATCAATGATTATGCAAATTCCTCTGTACAGTTAAACCTTCTGACCAATCAGAATTCAGAATTCAACACAGTGTGTGTGTGTGTGTGTGTGTGTGTGTTTGCTCACCTCGTTCCTACGTAAAAGGGGTCATTAAACTCCTGAATGATGCGTGATGCGTACCACGATACAGCCGTCAACACACACAAACCTAAAACACACAAACAGTGTTAACATGTCACACACCTATTACACTCAGTCATACAGCGTATATGTGTGTGTGTGTGTGTGTGTGTTACACACCAGACAGTATGAACAGCAATCCAGCAGTGAGTGTGAGACGTCCTTTACTCGTCTCCTTCATGCCGCCCAGTTTAGTGCACTTCAGTCCCAGGACAGAGAGGAGGATCGAGGCGAGGCCGAGCAGCAGGGCTATAATCATCAGAGCACGACACGCCTGCACGTAGGCTATACACACACACACACACACACACCATAACATATTTAACACAATAGTGCTAAAGAATGTGTAAAAACTGTATAATACACAATACATGCAATACAGGGTAAGACCTCTAACCATATAACGTTTTTTTTTTTTTTTGTTCTTTCATGCAAATTTTTCAAAATGTGTCCAAAAAAAAAAAAACCTCAATGATAAAGACAATAATTCACAAAGAAAATAAGTGCCGAAAACGTTTTACGCTTCACCGAGGTGCAGAAATTCATCTATTAAAGAGTCTATTAGAGACAAACTGTGAAAAATAGATTGATGAAAACTAAATTTGGGGCTGTGAGTCACAGGTTTCGCCGTCATCTGAACATTTCTGAGCAAACAAAATGACTGAATTATAATTTTTTTACAAGGCAATCACAAATAAACTGCGCTACTGAGCATGTAGTGTGCGACATACAATGTACAGAATACGAGTCCTCTTTCTGTTGCGTCACAAAAAATTAAAAGAAAAAATTAATTGTTTTATTAGAGAATTTTTTTCTGTTGTTCAACGTTGCTTTGTTTATTCAAGTCTTCCACTTCACTGTAATGTAGCTGCTAAAATGGAGACTTTACTCCTTTACGCCGGTTGTGTTTCTCTTTATGTACACAAACCAACAACAACCACAAACACTTCATATTGTACTGCTTTCTTTCAACATTCTCGGGATTTTTCTGCAAGATAAAAACACAAATTTGCTCACATTTTTCAGAAATTCACTTAAACTTTTCGAAACATTTGACTCGAAACCAAGCTAATGTACAGTTCTTAGCTACGTCCCAAACACTAGAACACGTAGACTTTTTCTAACAGGACTTCCCGACAGACGTCTAAGGAGAAAAGTCTGAGAAATGAACATAAAACAACAGGATTTTACTAAGAACAAAAATGCAACCGAAAAGCAATCATCAGAAACAAACAAACAAGCAAAAAAAACGTTAATCTGATATTTGTTTCCACTTAATAGTGGTATTTTTTGATTATTTTTGTAGTCCACTAGCTTATTATTTATGCCTTACTTCCAAACTCACAACTGTTTTTGGATTAATGCCACATCTCGCATGATTTCATTTCACACACACACGCACACACTGTGCACAAGCTAGAAGTTATCTTAGCAAGTGACTATACAGTATCTTGAATACAGTCAAATGTATCTAATATTTCCTGTTATACGCTCATTAAACCTATTTCTAGACAAATTATCTAATTCTGTTGGCTGATAGATTTTCTTCTTTCTAGGTGTAAATGTTAAAAAGCAGTTTGTTAGCTTAGTGCTATTGTATGGCAATAGAATAAGATGATTTCAAGCTTGAACTTAGTAAAAAAATGGCTAGAAATAGGTTTAATAATCTTATATTTGGTTTATTATAACCTTATACTAGGAATTATTACCTAAATGTGACTATATTCAAAGTATTTTCACTTGCTAAGATGTATTTTTAAGGTAAATGTAATTTTAAGGTAAATTAAGCTTACTACTTGGAATACATGGAATACGGATGGATATTCTGCTTAAATAGCAAATTCACAACAACACAGAATACAGTAAACAATTAATGATATTTCAAATAAAATTAATTCAACATCCGAAACACAACTGCCGCCATTCCGACGTCGCTATTTTCTTGTTTTAGGCGACATACGGCCTGTTTCTTCGTTTTGTTCTTAGGAACGTTATACTGGATTTGGAGCGCAACAGTGGAACAGTAGACTCATGTGCTAAGTTCTAATTATCTGATTAGGTAGCGAATGAATAGGTTACCAGTGTAGTGGTACCAGAATAGTGTGTGTGTGTGTGTGTGTGTGTGTGTGTGTTACCATCCAGTGCGAGCATGGACTCGAACAGTCTGCAGTTCGTGATGCCTGTACTGGCCTCCGCACACGCCTGCCACAGGTTCTCATACTGCCGTGTGGAAATGACCACGCTGCCCACGTACGACGATACACGCCAGTAGTTATTCGCTAAACTCACGCCGCTCAGCAGCCACCCACCCACACACAGCAAGAAGCCCAGTAACTCCACCGCCATTGACATGATCACTCACACGCGCACACACACACACACACACACACACACACACACGCTTCAGCAATGCTACTATAAAGCTAACACACACTGCAGCGCAGTGCACTAACAGGCCCTGAGTGTTATTAAGTACAAATCTACAGGCTAATGCTACCACAGAGCTCACACACACACACACACACACACACACACACACACAGTACGCACTAACAGATACAACCAGCTAACACACACTGTCCTAGAGAACAACACACTCTTAATAACACACTACAGCTACAGCATAAAAACAGCGTATTTACAACAAATCCCAAAAGTGCAAACAGTCCAACCGTCTCCTCTGTGTGAGTGTGTGTGAGTGAGTGAGTGAGTGTGTGTGTGTGAGACAGAGTTTTAAGAGGACTTTACTCAGAAGGGCCATAAAGTCATAAACCTATGACCATCCCGTGGTTACCACGACAACAGGCAGGCAGAAAAAGATGGTGAAGATGATGATGCAAGAGGAAGTGAATCTAGGTTTCGATTAAGTGTGTGTCCTCGAAACGTTTATGGTTTGCCTTTTCCGTGTGATCACGAGTTTGAAGAGTGACACATGTTCCTGAGGGCGGAGCTTAGGTTTGTTGATCAGCCAATCAGAAACTTGATCATACAGTATGACGTCATCACAACATTTGAGGACAGCTTGTCTGAAACTGTTTGTTTTTTCCAGTAAGCCATATTGGTACAGAGTGTGACAGATGGGTGTGTCTCTGAGTATCACTGGTGATTTTGTGTGTGTGTGTGTGTGTGTGTGTGTGTGTGTGTGTGTCGCACCAGGCAGCCCCAGTGTGGTGGGGTGTGTCACGCACTGCACCCCCACGTTGCTGGAGCTGCAGCTCTTCCACAGGCCTTCATACTGTGAGCTGCTCCTCATCACTGAGTCGGCTTTGGTGTGTATCCGCCACACGGCTGAGTTTGTGCTGCTCGACTCCAAACACCAACCGATAATGGCCAGGACCACGCCCATCACCTCCACCATTACCTCCGCCATCACTGCGAAGAAAGGCAGAAACTGAGACAGAGAAATGGAAAGGAGATATTATGGGAAAATTGTAAACTTAATCCCAACCCATTAATTTCTAATCCCAACCCCTAATCACTAATCCTAACCTCTTCTTCTCTAACCTCAACTCCTAATTTCTAATCCCAACCCCTTAATCTCTAATCCCAAACCCTAAACACTAATCCCAACCCTTTTATCTCTAATCTCAACCTTTTACTCTCTAATTCCAACCTCTTCGTCTCTAACCTCAACTCATAATTTCTAATCCCAACTCCTAATCTCTAAACCCAACCCCTAATCACTAATACAAACCGTTTAATGTCTAATCCCGACCCCTTATCTCTAATCCCAACTCTTAATCTCTAATCCCAACCCCTAATCACTAAACCTAAGCCTAAACCATGGAACCTAATCTGCAAAGCCAAGATCTAGATGTGGCTTGAAGTTGATATTTGCATAGAAGGTTATGGTGGGCTAGACTTCATTACGTAAAGAAGCAAACATGGGGAATTGTGTAAATGCACTTTTTTCATCAAACTGTTCCTTTAATCCAAACTCAAACTTCAACCATAATCCCATAAACCCTAACTCCTAAACCTAGGCTAAGGACGGAGTTTAAAACACACACAAAAAAAAACATTAAGAATGTTCTGGTTACGATTAAATAGCACCAGAACCCAATAAGCGTGAATGATTACCATACAAATAAAATTAGATAAACAAGCAGGAACCATTAGGAAAAAGATATTCCATTAAACTACCATCATAGATCACCAGAAACACATCAGATGTCTCGACTAGTTCCTTTAAAGAAGGGGAAAAAGAGCTAAAAAAAAAAAAAAAAAAAAAAAAAAGCTAACGCTAACTCTGAGAGAGGCCTAGCACTTATAATGGTTTAGGCTAAACATCAGTTTTGGTTAGCATGTTACAACTTAAATATTGTAACTTAAATTTACTCTTATTCAGTGAATATATGTTTATTTAACCTTTATTTTGTAAATTAAGTGTAACATGTACAGACAAAACCCTTAACACATCACAGGAAGGTAGATTTAATACAATAAAGCAGCAGCAGTATAATCAGACAACGGTGTAAAGGTGACGACTTTCGTCTGATCACTTTTGCTGTGTAATTCCTAAACTTACCTGCTCTGTGAGTCTCCCGAGTGCTAAACGGTGTGTGATTCTGTCTCAATGTCTCGAGTCATGTAAGTCACTGTGTTAATATTGGCTTTGGGTCAGTGACCCCAAAACAGATCAGCTAAACACAGTGGCAGTGGATTTTGTTCCTAGACATGTGCAGGAAATTATTAGCCCATCACAACAAACCCAAACTCCTACATTATAACTCCTGACACCAAATCTCTAAAACTAACTCTTAATCTCTAATCTCCAATCTCCTGAACCCTAATTTCTAGCCTGTTTACTGTTAAACCCTAATTCAGAAACCCCAACACAACCCCTAAACCCCGATCTCCACCTCTACCTCTTAAACACTGCTAAACCCTGTCCTAAATCCTAAATCCTAAACTCCAAACCCAAACTTTTCTAAACCTTAACTCCTAAACTCTAAATCTTTAACTCCAAACCTTAACTCTTGAATTCTAATCCCCAACTTTAACTCATAATTCTTAAACCCTATGTCCAATCTCCATCATTAACTCTTAAACTGTAATTCTTAATCCCCAACACTAACTTTAATGATTAACTAATGATTAACTCCTAATTCCTAAACCCCAAATCCTAATCCTGGCCTAAACACCTAAACTCTTAACTCCTAAATCATATATCATAAGTCCCAATGTTAATTCCTAATTTCTAAACCATAAATCCTAATTCCCCAATCTAAATTAACAACTTCTAAACCATGAATCTTTCTAATCCCTAAATCCTAAACCCTACCTTCAACTTCTATCTCCTAAACCATAAAAGCTAATCCCCAACATTAGCTCACAAACTCAAAATCATAATCCCCAACATTAACTCGAAACTCCAAATCCCTAAAAATCCTAAATCCTAAAAGTTAATTCTCAACTTTAACTCCTAAACCTTACATCCTGATCTCCATCCTTAACTCCCAAATGCTAATCATCAACCTTAATTCCTAAAGCATAAAACTTGAGTCCTAATCCTAATTCCCAACATTAACTCCTAAAGCCTAAATTCCAACCCTGGTCCTGAACTCTTAAACTCTAAAGTTTAATCTCATTGCTAAAATTTAAAATGTTATTTAATCCCTAACATTTACTCCTTACCTCTAAATCCTAAACTTAACTTCTAACTCTGAATCCCTAAATCATAATCCTCAACCTTAACTCCTAAAACCTAAATCTTAATCCCAAATTTACCTAAATCCTAAACCCCAAATCCTAATCCTAACATTTAGTGCTAACTCCTACACCCTCAATCTTAATCTCCAATCTTATCTTCTAAATCCAATTCCTTAACATTAACTTCTAACTCTTAAACCCTAAATCATAACCTTGGCCTGAACTTCTAAAACATTAATCCTAATCACCATCATTAAATCCTTTAGGAGTTAAGGGTTTAACTCCTAAACCCTAAATTCAAATTCACATCCTTAATTCCTAAACTTCAAAACCCTAACTCCTAATCTCGTCTTAACTCCTAACTCATAAAGTCCTAATTCCTATCATCACTCCCAAATCCTAACCCTAACCTAACCCCTGACCTTAACTTTTAACTTCTAACCCTTAAATCCTAATTCCCTAGCTTAACTTTTAATATCCTGAATCTATTTATTTCTGTAAAGCTGCTTTGTGATAATGTCCATTGTTAAAAGTGCTATACAAATAAAACTGAACTGAATTGAATTGAATTAACTTTTAACTCCTAATCCTTAGATCCTAATCGCCTTTACTTTTAACCTTAACTTTTAACCTCTAACCCATAACTTTTAATCCCTAACCTTAATTTTTATCTTCTAACTCTTAAATCCTAATCCAAAACCTTAATTTTTATCTTCTAACCCTTAAATCCTAATCCAAAACCTTAATTTTTAACTTCTAACTCTTAAATCCTAATCCAAAACCTTAGCTTTTAACTCTAACCCATAACTTTTAACCCATAACGTTTAACTCCTAACTCTCAAATCTTAATCCCCGATCATAACTTTTAAATTCTAACCCTTAAATCCTAATCCAAACCCTTAGGTTTTAACCTCTAACCCATAACTTTTAATCCCCAACCTTAATTTTTATCTTCTAACCCTTAAATCCTAATCCAAAACCTTAACTTTTAAATTCTAACCCTTAAATCCTAATCCAAAACCTTAAGTTTTAAATTCTAACCCTTAAATCCTAATCCAAAACCTTAAGTTTTAACCTCTAACCCATAACTTTTAATCCCCAACCTTAATTTTTAACTCCTAACCCTTAAATCTTAATCCCTGACCCAAACCCCCAAACCCTAAAGTCCATTTGCAAATTGGTTATAGCAAAACTTGACTCATACAGCTTGGCCAAAAGCCAGCATTTTGCAAATGAGTCAGTGCACTGCATTGTGTTTAGAGAAGCAGGTGAGGCAGACTGGTGTTTTTGTCACAAAGGGGAAGTTTTGGTAGAACATTAAATAAAAATATGAAATATTAATCAGCGTATCGGATTGTTCTCTTTGATAGTTGATTTCTCAGTTTCCATTACAGCACCCTAATCCTAATCCCTAAACCTTAAACCTTAATCCTAACCCTATGATTTGTTTCTGGCATTAAGAGAATGTAGTGGATTATTGTATTATAACACACTGAAGATATAAAGATAGAAAGCAGTGATCTAGGACAGTGTGTGTGGAGTGTGTGTGTGTGTGTGTGTGTAAGTGTCTAAGTGTCATCATGGTCAATCATTTACATTTAACTGGGATCAAAGTTCTTCAACTGAAACTGTGGCTACTGAATAATACAGCAGTTTACAAACACACCCACACACACACACACACACACACACACACTTACTTCACAGTAACTTCACAGTAGCGGACTTCACAGTATCATGCAATACTGCTGGTTTCAATTACAGTTAGAGCTTCTAACAATAATAGTATAAACACATTCAAATATAAAATTATCCTTTAATTTTTAATGTGTTTATTTTTCCTTAAATCAGAATAAAATAAGTTTTAGGAACATTCAGTTTTTGGAAATACATCAAGCTTCCCAATGAGATGTCATTCCATTTCATGATATTTAAAAATGCAATCTGAAAAAATGAAAAATACAATCAATTTTACTCTAGATGTAGTTAACAGAGTTGGGATAAAATCATAAAGAAAATAAAGTATTTAATTATAAATTATAATTGATTATTTTATGTTAAACATTGGCTAAGTGTGAAAAAAACTGATTAAAGTTAATGATTTTGAACCATTTCTTTCTGTGCTATCTGGCGAAATAACTTTAAAAAAAAACCCATAGAACTAAAATAATAAAACTGAAAAATTCTGAAAAATGTTGAATTTGTAAATCAATTCGCAAAAATGTGTTAAATCTTGCATACATTCATAATGCACAGAAATACACTGATAAAAACACACACACACACACACACACACACACAACACTCAAATCTAAATTAACCAGTATCAGGAAGTGCCACTAAACTGGATTCTGTGTGTTTTAGAGTCAAATCACTTTTATATCGAGGCTCTTAATTCTAATATCTTCTGGTTGCTATGGTAACAGCTCATTCACAGGGACTTGTATAGTGGATATTCTACGTAATCTAATACTACTAATAAATAAATAAAAATGTTATTTGACAAAACAAAACAAAACAAAAAAACATAATCATTGATACAGAATGAAGTTCGCTGTGAGAAGATGTTTATGTAACATTTATGGAAGGAGTCTCCAGTGTCAGGACAGGAAGTAACTTGACTAGAATTAACTTGAACTAACTAGACGTTCCAAAACAGTAACTATAAATGGTTAAAAAGCATGATATTTCATTCATTAATAAATGAAAAATTGTAATCTTTGACAAAGCAGTGACTTGTGGATTAAGAGGAATAAAACGCTTCAGAACGTGCCGTTACAGGAAACTAATCAACAGCGTACCGTTAACGATTTTATTCTTTACTTATGTTCTAGTAAGAGCACTAATTAGTGTGTGATTATACTGACGTGTGTCACGATTCGAATGAGTGTGTAGTTCCACTGTTAAGTCGTGCGGCACTGCTGATTGGTCAGCTGTTCTAATGGCCGCTATGACATCATCAGCTGGCAGACAGAATTAGTTCCACACAAATAAAGTAAAAAAAAAAAAACCAAAAAAACAATAAAAATGTAAACGACACACTGTAATAAATTTTATTTATAGTCCAAAAGAACAACAGCAATAAGTTTGATCACAGCTCCTTCTCATTCACACACACACACACACGCACACACGCGCACACACACGCGCACACACACACGCACACACGCACACACGCACGCACACACGCACACACACACGCACGCACGCACGCACACACGCACACACACACACTGTACACACTCATTCCTAATAAACCGGTGTATATTATGCTGATCCGGTGTAATATTTTTTTCCCCATGATGCTCTAGAGGGATCCGTTGCCGCCGGTGCCGGGTCCTCGCGTCCTGAAGTTGTGCCACATTTTCACCAGCGGCTCCCTGTTCTTCCAGATCAGCTCATGACCGTAGAAGATGTACCAGCTTCACACACACACACACACACACACACACACACACACACAGAGATAGAGATACATACAGATTATGGTGGATAATTATATAAATAGTGTACAGTGTTGAGAGCCGTGTGTGTGTGTGTTTCACTCACATGCCAAACAGAGCGCCTCCTAAATGAGCGGCGTGGTCAAAAAAGCGCCATCCCATAATCAAACCTGCTGTATCCAGGGCAACGATGGCTTTCAGTGCCTGATTCAGGAAGTGACATCACAGCAGATATCAGGAAATAAACA
Organism: Pangasianodon hypophthalmus; assembly: GCF_027358585.1. NCBI lineage: Eukaryota > Metazoa > Chordata > Actinopteri > Siluriformes > Pangasiidae > Pangasianodon > Pangasianodon hypophthalmus. Next base: position 1,604,566 of record NC_069723.1, read on the forward strand.
CTGATTTTGCATTAAAGATCACTGGGTTACTTTTGTGGTGTCTCTGCAGGTGTTGTTGTGAATGAATGTCTTTGTGTGTGTGTGTGTGTGTGTGTGTGTGTGTGTGTGAATCTCACATTTCCTGCAGTGAAGGTGTACATAGGGAGGAAGACGATGGCCAGTTTAGCTTCAGGGATCTTCGTGCAGACGGCAGCGAGCACGGTCATAATAGCACCAGACTGACACACACACACACACACACACACACACACACACACACACACACAGTCAAACTCAGTTTACAGGATGTGAGACTTTCCTCTGAGAAAATGAAACCACTAGCACCCTCTAGTGGGGAATTTGTTGTACTGACCAATCAGAGCCCAGAATTTCATTACATTCTCCTGAATTACAGCTTTAACAAGTTAGTTAGCACTTACAAATTTACGAGGTGTTTTCATTTGTATTAATCTTTGTGACATTATTTAAAATTTAGCATTAATCATAAAAATCACCCTCTTTAATTCTCCTGAATATTCATGTATAAGCTAGTTAGCTAGCAGGCTATACAAGTGTTTTATTTCTTACTTATTTCACAGAATTGCTGATTACTATGTCGCATTAGTGTTAATCTTAAGTGTTTAAGAGTTCATGATGATTGACACACTCACCGCCCCTAACGAAGGCCCCAGTCTCCCTGTTAGCGTTTTACACACGTAGCTAGCAAACGAGGAGATCACACCTGAAACACACACACACACGACAGCATGTTCACGCACCAGATAATCACACAAACTGGAATTCAATCATCATCCTATCAAAAATCACTGTAATGTCTTATCACGACTGTGACTCGTTTAGTCATTTGTCCGTTTTTTTTTATTCAAGAGTAGCTGATGGCTTAAACGGCTGTGTCTCATTCAGCATCCATGTGAGTGTTTACTCACACTACCTAGGCAGCCTACTCCTTAATTACTCACACACACACACACACACACACACACACACACACACACTACCTAGGCAGCCTACTCCTTAAGGGATATTCTGAAGTGTGTATGCTAAATATCATGGGATATCACGGATGCCAGGAATGGGGGCATGTCTATGTGAAGTTTTGAGCTGTAATAGAGTCTCACTCATACTCTCACACACACACACACACACACACACACACACACACACACACACACACACACACACACACACACCCCTACCTGCGGACAGATAGACAGCAATGAACTGCTCCTTTCCCATCATGCTCACTGCGCTGGAGGAGAAACTCCACAACACATACATGTTGGCCGCCATGTGGAAGAATGAGTAGTGACTGAAAGTGGACAGCAGCATGGGCCAACACAGTGCACCTACATACACACACAGGAAGAAAGAAAGAAAGAAAGAAAGAAAGAAAGAAAGAAAGAAAGAAGTGAGAGTGACTACGTGTTAGGATTATAACAAGTGTGTGTTAGGATTATAATGACTGTGTGTTGGGATTGTAATGAGTGTGTGTTGGGATTGTAATGAGTGTGTGTTAGGATTATAATGAGTGTGTGTTGGGATTGTAATGAGTGTGTGTTGGGATTGTAATGAGTGTGTGTTAGGATTATAATGAGTGTGTGTTAGGATTATAATAGTGTGTGTTGGGATTGTAACGAGTGTGTGTTGGGATTATAATGAGTGTGTGTTGGGATTATAATGAGTGTGTGTTGGGATTATAATGAGTGTGCGTTGGGATTATAACGAGTGTGTGTTGGGATTATAACGAGTGTGTGTTGGGATTATAACGAGTGTGTGTTGGGATTATAACGAGTGTGTGTTGGGATTGTAACGAGTGTGTGTTGGGATTATAATGAGTGTGTGTTGGGATTGTAATGAGTGTGTGTTGGGATTATAATGAGTGTGTGTTAGGATTATAATAGTGTGTGTTGGGATTGTAACGAGTGTGTGTTGGGATTGTAATGAGTGTGTGTTGGGATTGTAATGAGTGTGTGTTGGGATTATAATGAGTGTGTGTTGGGATTATAATGAGTGTGTGTTGGGATTATAATGAGTGTGTGTTA
>NC_069723.1:1614107-1714107 GCF_027358585.1 Pangasianodon hypophthalmus
GTGTGGCGTAGTGGTAATCTTCCAAACCCTGCAACTTTGATAACCAGTGAAAGATAACTGGAGCTAATCAGAAAGTGTGTTTGATATATTGTGTATACATTAGGAGATTATCTTAACACACTAAATCAGCTTATTACGCTATTACTTCGGTGTTAATAGCTGGATAAATAACTGCTGGTGGTGCAGTGGTGTAGCATTACCACCTGACAGCTTCAGGATCCCAGGTTTGACCCTGTGCTCGGGTAAATGCTGGTTTAAACCTGAAGCATGACTTTGCGTGTGAGTCCAGAAGCAGCGGCGACGTGAGCGGCATTGTTCACATGCTCACACCTGTATACACCTGTGTACACTTTATATACATCTACAGGATTAACAACAAAGGCATGTCAGATCTTAAACATCCCAATCCAAGTCAAACTGTAACGTTTCTGGATTTCACCCTCAATCATGTTAAACACACTGATAAACTCTGTCTTTTTTTAAGAAAAACTTTGTGCTGTCGTCGTGATTGTTGCCATGAGATGCATCTCAAAAAATCAAAAGCATTCAGAAGTATTTACTAATCTAGAAAATCCAAAGACTGGTACGCAAAACTTTTTTAAAATGAAAACACTAACCATAATAAAAAATAATAACGGTTAGTGTTATTAGGATAGTACTATGCGATTTAAGACATTTAGGTTTTAAGTGTAACTACGCAATTTAAGTTTGTTTAGTTAGTTAAGGACACAGTGTCACATGGTGCTATACTGCCCCCCACTGTTTACACTGATGTTGCACCATGTAGACATGTCGCCTACACACACACACACACACACACACACACACACACACACACGCATGCAAGTGGCGCTCCAAATGACAGCAGGATTTATTTATTTTTTTAGGTTTTTCATTTATTTCACGATCTAAGCAACTGAATTTCTGCTGTCAACAGTGACAGAACGTCCTTGATAGCGTAGACTGCGGATAGAGTTATGTACAGCCCCACACGCCATTTGAATACACGTGAATATCGAGATTAAAATCATGCAGAATGTGTGTATGAGGCTGTGGGTGTTCCACTGCTAATGCTTGTAGATGTGTTACGAATTTGAAGCTCTACATATAGTTAAAAGACATCCTTTGGGAAGGCACATCCAATATCCTGGAGATGTATGTGGTGTTTTCTACCTTCTCACAAAACCAAAATCAAGTGTAGACACGTTAGGTGTGTGTTAACGGAAAATAGACACCATAACAAACCAAGTGAGAGTAAAAAGTGCTCACTCCCGCAAATCTTTTTGGGTCCCAGTCCTAATGTGACTAACTAAACAAATGTACCAGTGATGTGTTCTTAGCCAAACAAAAGTGATAAACTGTACACTCATCACTGTGTTTTGAAAGGTTATGAAGACCGGAATGATGACGGACTAAAAAAAAAAGGGGGTTTGTCACCTTCCTAGTATGTTCCCTATGAGCCTGTCAGAAGGAAAAAAAGAACGTAAGCCGAGCTGCTCTATCCCAGTGACAGCCACACCTGGTGTAAAGCCTTACTTTTTATTCCCATGTGTCACATGTCATTATTTATTTTTATAAACAGGTTAGTGGTGTATATCATTAACATTCAAAACGTGATTTGGACACTTTACGTCTATGGGTATGCTCAACCACGTCTAAAAAGTTTCTGTCACATCATCAGAGTGTGTTAAAGTATAAAGGAAAATATATAACATTTTTCATTTTTCATTATATACAGTCATTGGAGTTTTTGCCTTTCTTCAGCCATTTGTACATAAATTTATAAATAAATCGGTGACTTTGTGCATGCTTTGTGTATGTAACATCAGGTAGATAACATCCTAAACGACTACAACTGCACAGCGCTTCGGCCATTAAATACAGGAGGAGATTGGCACCTTCCATACGCATACGTCACAGCTGTCAGCCAATGAGAGTTGCCGTATTGAAATAAGGGCTTACAGGGACTACACAAAGAAAAAAAATTAGTTATTAGTCAGAGAAGCAACCAACAGGCCACTCATCATGATGCTACCACCACCATGCTTTACTGCAGAGATGGTGTTCTCAGGGTGAGAAGCAGAGCTGGGTTTCTGACAAATGTTGCATTTTGTGCCTCCAACATGCCTACTGGCAAACTTCACACGGGATTTCATATGGCTCGCAACTCTGGCAGCTTTGTGGAATGACATCCAGGCTATGGATGTCCTATAAACAGCTCTTTTTTCCCATCTGAGCTGTGGAACCACGTACACTAAACCCTAAATTGTTACTTCAGTATCTAATATTAACCTTGAACTGCTAAACCCTAATCTTTAAACCAAATTGCTAACCACTAAATGATGTGCTTAACCTGCTTTAACCTCTGTACTGTGTTTGTGTGCGTAACCTGAGTTGTGTGGACAGTGTGTTACGCTGCTGTGGTTATTGATTCTGGCTTTAAGTTTCAAACAGTCGATCATCTCACCCGAAGCCACCCAAACACATGCAGAAGAGATGCCAAGCCCTGGCCGCCGTAGACGATGTTTACAGTTGTGTTGCTGTTGTGGTCTGATGACTGACAGAGTTAAAGCGGGAATCTGCAGCCGATCCTGCACTAGTGAGGATTCTTATAAGTACTCTTCACACCAGGGTTCTGTAATTTTGAAGAAGTGTAATTTTAAAGGAAGTAGCTGCAAGCTTGATGAGTTTGTTCCTTCTGGTGGCTGTATCTATGGTGAAGAAGTAGGTTGATGGATTTCAAAAAAAGACTGAGTGCAAGACAGGAGAAATTTCCGTGGTCCTCTCCTTAAGTACCTTTGCCTGGATGCAGTCTGGACCAGGGTTGCATTTCCTCTTAAAAGGAGCAAGATCCATTAGCACCGAGATTCTTAAGGCCTGCAGCAGCTCCTCACATTCCTCTGAGCAGTTAAGGACAACAAACCATGCATGAAAAAATTCATTCATTTAAATATTTAACATGCATTTAAACATGAGATCATTCACTGTTGCTATGCACAATAATAATAATAATAATAATAGTAATAATAATAATAATAATAATAATAATAATAATAATCTATATATATATATATATCACTGTTAAAATGCAGCTCAAAGTACTTTACAGTATGAAGTAAAAAAAAAAAGAAAAAAGAAAAACAACAAAAAAAAATGTCAAAATTAAAATAGAAAAACAAGCAGATATTATAAATGCAATGAATAAATGTGGTGACAAAAAAGGAAAATGCTAACAATATAAAATTTAAAAATAGCTGTTGCAAAAAGAAAAAGGATTAAAAGTACAAAAATTAAAATATTATAATGGGCCAGGGAAGGCAAATAATAAAAGAATAAAAGTAAAGAATAAAATAAAAGTTAAATGCCAAACTAAAACAGTTTTTATACATATGTAGCTGTTTGTTTTTTTTAAACTCCGTGATACAGTAGATGGAGTCTGGCGAACGTTTATTGGTAATGTTTTCTGGATCTTTAGGGCATTAAAACAAAAAGCTGCTTCACCTTTCTCACATTTTGCTTGTTTGATCCAGATGGCAAAAATAACTATGGCTACATCCTGTGCTAATTCCATTAGTCCAGCTCCTGTTTCAAATCTAAGCCTGAGTCTGGCACAATCACTCAGGCCATATACTGGAAGTGATTAAATAAACATTTGCAAAGTGATGGAATTCCAGCTGAGATCATTCGGCTCGGCTCACCAATCAGATCGGACGCCTTCGTTCACAACATAGAAAGATAAGATAAATAGCCTACATCTGACTAGATTAATTGCATCACTTTATTTTCCTGTCGATGCTGAACCAGGAAAAGAATAATTAAAAAGTCAGAATGTTTGACTGCATTGAAAAAAAAGAGTACAAATCAAAAGATACAATGAAAAAACACCTCAGACAAAAAGATTCAGATTTACAGTAAGGAATAAAACACAAAGTGAGAGCTGTTATAGGAGAATAATTACTGACGTGATGGTGTGATGCGGCCCAGTGCAAAGTGACCCGAAGTGTTTTATTCCTCTTATATCACAGCAATTTGACAATTATTACAAGTTTTATACTTTAAATATCAACACATTGTACATTTTATACATTTATAGCTACATCTATGACATCTGTTGTGGAACATCCGTGAGACAAGTTACTTCCTGTTATCGCTTAACTATAAAAAAAGTCGTTCTCTCACCAGCCTCGCTTTTTTTCTTCTATTTAAGTAAAAGAAATAATGCAGCCTTCATGTTTCCATCTTGAAGAATTTCCTACATCGGAAAAAAACATAGTTACAGCTTGACCGCTGATACTGTAGATCCTTCCAAAAATGCTAAATACATATTTAACTCTTATCAACAATTACACACATTTTTTTATTTGTTTATGTGCCATACAAGTCCATGTGTCAGTTTGTATTACAGAAAGTGAGAATGAGCGCATTAATGGAGTTACAGCCGGAAGTACTGTCAGAGCTGCTGTTTTAGAAAATTAATCAACACCTTCTGATCAACCAGAATCGAGAATTCAACAGTGATGGGGTATACATTTATTTAATTACTACACAAGGCCATAAAAAAAATCAGACGTGACCTAACCATAAAAGTAGAGTAATAATAGTAACCCATAACACGGCCAAAGAATTAAAAAGAACCATTTAAATAATATATCACCTTGAGATCAACCTGAAGCTTTTAAACAATACGATGTTCAAGTAGCGCATTCTGGAACTGAAGAGATTTGTACAGAACTTATAGTTCCAGGTCATTTCTTGTGCAGCTGCCACCTGAAAACGTATGATTTATGTAGTAATTGAGATAAAACATCTTCATTTAAAGACACACACACTTCATCATTGTGTCCCCAGCATTATTATGAAGCCGGTCTTCTACATAATACAGACATCAAACAACATGGAAAATGTTATAATGTTCACAAACAAGAATGGTATGGCATCGTTGTTCCTCTTTCGGCTGCTCCCATTAGGGGTCGCCACAGCAGATCATTGGCCCGTGTATTTGATTTGGCGCAGTTTTTACGCCGGATGCCCTTCCTGACACAACGCTCCCCAGTTTTATCCAGTGGCTGGGGTGGTTCCCTGGCTGGGAATTGAACCCAGGCTGTAGCAGTGAAACTGCTGTGACCTAACCACTAGTCCTTCATGAATCCAAGAACATTATAGCATTAATTTAGTTAATTCAGTTTACTTTATTAATATGATTTCCAACTGACTTACTAATTCCAGTATAGTGCAGTGCAGCAGATTTCCAAACTCTGTGCTTATATGTAAATACCGAGATGTGGCAGTAGAGGAACTCAAGGCTGACTTGCCTCCCTCTGAGTTTTGAATCAACTAACATTACTCATATAAGTTACTAGCTTTAACTGGAGGTGAAAGTGACCAATGATGACATGACCAGCGCAGGCACCACCAGTTTAACCGAGGGACTGTGGTATGCTTTTATTTCCTGCCACTTTAAAACATTATTCTTGTTTTTGGTTCCTACATTTACATTTACAGCATTTAAAAAACTGCCTTGCCCATAAAGATTTACAGAAGTGCTTTGTAGTCTCTATCAAAAATATATTCTGCTGCTAGCACAAATAGATCAGAGTCAGAGAATAGTATTAAGCTAAAACCTTGTTAGAGAGGAGTTTGTACCAGTGAGTTGGTACAGCAACAAAAACTGTACAAGTCGAGGTTTTTAGTGCACAAGGTTTAGGGAAGAGGTTGGTCTTCAGTCTTCATTTGAAGACAGCCATTGACTCAGCCAGGGGAAGGTAATTCCACCAACTGAGTGCTAGTACAGATAAGAGGCGTGATGCATGTCTCTTGAGGGATGGGGGGTCAATTTGAGCTGTGCTAGAGGCTTGAAGGGAAAGTGATGCAAAACAGGGTTTGGTAAGTGCCTTCAGATGGCTTTGTAGACAATCATCAGGCAACTACAGGAAGTCAGTGGAGGGAGGACCAACATGGGGTGATGTTGGAGAACTTTAGGAGATTGAAAACAAGTTGTGTAGCTGCATTCTATATCAGTTACAAGAGTCTGATGGTGTTCAGGGGAAGACCTGCCACAAACACCTGAGTGACCTCTGTGGAAAGAAACACCAGATCTTCCTGATGCTGTAAAGGAAACCTGCATTAGATGAGTCAGGTAATCAATAAGGACAGAGTGTTGGTTGTGCAGAACTACCCCAAGGTTGCATGTGCTCTCAGATGGTGTGATCCAAGTGTTCTCAAGATCATGAGATCTTGACCTGAGGATGTATCTACAGCGATAAACAGCAAGTCAGTCTTGCTGGGAATTAGTGTCAGGTGATGAGCTGCCACTCATGATGAGTATGCAGGATGAGTATCTGTGCAGAAAAATGAGCACCTGAAGGAGGAAAGGAGAAGATGAGTTGAGTGTCATCAGCATAGCAGAGGTATGAAAAATCACGTGAATAAATGACCTCACTGAGAGTGTGGGTATTCAGATACAATAGAAGAGGACCAAGCATTGAGCCTTGTGGGACACCAGTGGGGAATCTGCATGGAGCAGATGTGGATCTCCTCCATGTCACCTGATATGACCGTTCTTCTAGGTAAGAAGCAAACCACCACCATGCTATGCTACTAAAGGATCATGACGATGGACAGGAGAAGTTTGTGATTGACTATGTTGAAGGCTGCTGAGCCTTCAAGAAGGATGAGGACGAGTGATAGATTGACATGTTAATTCCTAGTTGCTGCTTCTCAATCAGCTTGTGAGACTCAACGTACTGTATAGCGGCTGTGTTTTCCCTGCAAATAGATGGCAGTGATCATAAAGAGCAAATGTTTTACAGTCATTCTAACACTAGTAGACAGTGATGCACTGCACTGATCCGTTTTAGTTTTAGCAGTAAGCCATCTGACTTTTTGCGTGATGCTAGGTAGAATGTTTGAGTATAAAAAGAAGTATAAGGAAGACATCAGATGAATATGATGTAAAAACTGTTCATGGACAGTCACTTTCACTTCCAGTTTTAGAAATTGAAAAATTAATTCATTCCTTTGTCTACAGTAGCTGCTTTATCCTGGCCAGGGTTGCGGCAGATCCAGAGGCTATTCCATGAACACTAGCCATGGGTCGGAAGAGACCCTGGATGGTACACCAGTCCATCACAGGGCACTATGCACACACAGACCCATTCACACCTGGGGCAATTTACAGTCACTAATCCACCTTTCTTCACCAGAGAACCTGGAGAAAGTCAGGTACATGAACATAAGGAGAACATGCACAGACAGTAACCAAGCTCACAACTGAACTGGGGCCCCTTGAGCTGTCAGGTGGCACTGCTATCTACTGAAGAATATTTAATTTACTAACGAAATTCAACAATAAAATTGTTTGCAGAGTGTTTTAATAGAGGGAACAGCAGCTTGTTTATCACCCCACCATTACATCCGCCCCCTTGTCCTCTTGGTATTACAGTTAATTATTGTAAAATATGACCAGTAGTTTTATCTGTCAAACAGTGAGCTCGCAAAAGGGTACACAGCCTGTTTCATGAGGAAGGTTTCTGTCCAATCAGGATGTGACACACTGCAGTATTCTACGTTCTTTCTATTTTACACTGATTGGTATTCTACTGTATTCTAATTTATACTAGAGAGTTGGATTTTGATATCAATATCACCCCTGCGTTTCATTTCGGTGGAGGCTGTCTAGGTAGGCTTCAAGCTTGGACAGAGATAGTGTCACAGTCACATCCTCACAGTGTGTGTGTGTGTGTGTGTTAAGCAGTCTCAGGAATTTCCTTGTGCAGCACTTCTCCCGTGTAAACAGCGTTAATAATAGCTGCTCTAACGCAAGACACATCTCGGTTACACACACACACACACACACACACACACACACACACGGTCTATATACAGTAGTGGGGACTGGTACGTCTTGTAGGCAAGTCAAGGACTTGTACGTACACACGCGCACACACACACACACACACACACACACACACTCAGAACAGGATGACGCGGTTTCTTGGTGCGTTCCGACGCCTTCTGTCTCGTGACAAAGCAGAGGAAGGAGATGAAGAGGAGGGCACAAAGAAGAAGAGTGACACAGCTGCATCTGGTCAGACACACACACACACACACACACACACACTTATTTTGCTGACTTAACAGTGTTATCCATGGTATCTAAAAGAAGGCATGTTTAATACCATTTTTCATTCAGTATTTTATTATGAAGTGTTTGTAGCTATCACACTAGCTAGCTATTTAGTTACTAGCGTAATGTACTGCTAGTCAGCTAGCTATATTTAATACCCTATTTCATGGAGCAGTTAGCTAACTCTTTATGATTACATTTACATTTATTCATTTGCCAGACACTTTTATTGAAATAATTTCATATTTAAATAGTATGATGACAGAACCGTCTTGTAATGCTAAGTACTTTACGAAGCATAAAAATACACAAACTAAAAATAATTTGCAGTTCATTTTGACACGAATGACGAACATGTGACCTTGGTGTAAGCAATGTAGTTAACCATGTGGATGAATTTGGTCTGTGAAACAGTATCTATGAGGTCAGGGGAGACATCTTGGACTAAAGACCCTGTTGGACGCTCCAACATGCTAGTTTTAGCATTAGCTTATCGTTACCAAAGGAGAAGTAGCCTTTGGCTTTGTGCAGATTTTGGCAAGAAAGGATTTATGTAGTGTTTTTAGAAATGGTCATCAAGAAAACCTACAAAGATTGTGTGTTCGGTATTGTTAGAGATTAGATGCCGCGAGTGGCTTTTACCTCAGGTGATGAGACAGAGAGTGATGTAGATGATGCTGAACTCATTTCTCATTGTAAACATATAATTCTTTACAATTTGGCAGGAATGTTCTTTATTATATTATATATTATATACTATATTATATTAACTTGTCACTTACATGTATTTGTAACTTTCTCAGGAGCTTTCGTAGGATATAGGGGTGTGACGCAATGGCAGTATCTTTATCTGTATAGTGCTCAAAATATTTGTATGTTTATGGCTAGAAGTGGGTGTGGTCTAGACAGGAAGTGTTATATATATATGTATATATGTATGTATGTATGTATGTATATGTTAACCCTACCACTATACTGCCTGGAAACACTGAACAAAGAAACATCCTGGGAATAAAAAGTCAGCATTTCTTTAAATTATAAAAACACTTAGTAATTTGCAGAACATAATATCAGAACAGAGGAACATTACCAGTAATCAACTCCTGAACTTGTTCCTCAGCTACTTCACTCGAATTAATACTTGGTCTCCACAAGATGTCCTGTGGAACTTTCCGGCAAGCTTTCTATTTACTGTGAATATACTAAGGAGCTCTTTCAAAAAAAAAAAAAAAAAAATCAGGATAATCATGTTTATGGTTAATATTTTTATCAGACTTTTTTTTTTTTTCGGGTTTCCAGAAAGTTCAGAAAAGTTCACAGGACACGGTATGAGAATCTGCTATGAAGCTGGGATGCACTTACAGTGCTGCTGAGACATTTCATTATAATGCCTGTGTGATTTCCTGGAAGATTTTCTTTCAATAATGCTGGAGAATGATCATTTAAGAACGACAAAAAAACACGCACAATGCACAAATTAAGATTTTTTTGAATGAATTAACCCCAGCAGAGATTTGCTGACCTGTGATTTTGCACAGTTTTTACCCTAGATGCCTTTCCTGACACAAGTCCTCCCCAATTTTATCCGAACTTGGGACCAAATGTGCTGTTATGTGCATGTTGGTTCCCTGGCCAGGAATTGAACCCGGGCCGCACTATTGAGAGCGCCGAGACCTAACCACTAGTCCTCCAGGGACTCTGGCAAACCACTGACAATAAACAACAACAAAGAATTGCATGCCTCCTGTTTCTGAATGAACATTGTGATTGTGCTGTGAGCTCAGTGAAGTATGAACATAAAAATCTCCCACTTGCACAATTTTTTATAGTGTCTTGTGGCATTCCAGTCCCGACGCTCACCTGTAGTCTCAACCTGATGCCGTGTGAACCTTTCTGGCAAACTTTCTTTAAAAAAGAAAGAAAGAAAAGAAAAAGAATACTGCACCTACTGTTCTGTTGCAGCAGGGGGCGTGGTCGAGTGTCGGACGGAGAGGAGGCGGGTCGAACCGGCAGGTGACGCGTGATGAGTCTCACTGCGTCTTATTACCACCAGCCTACTTGTGTGTGTTTCTTTGTGCTTTCAGTGACTGCCATGAGCTAGAGAGAGACAGAGAGAGAGAGAGAGAGAGAGAGAGAGAGAGAGAGAGAGGGAGTGGCATAGCTGGTGGAGCTTGCAACACACACACACTCACACACTCACTCCCACGGACAGAGCATGATCTTGACCTTGAACGAGGGGAAAAGCCGCAAGCTAGTGACGGCCCCTTTTGGGTTGCATTTCTGCAATTTTTTTTTTTTTGAGTTCTGGAAGTGTGCCGAAAAGCTGAAAGTAAAAGAGAGCCCGGAGTCTTCCTCCGCACCCATACACACCTGGTTCTACATATTCTTATCTCCATTGTCCATTTGTATTTGTTTAGAATGTATAATCTGTTCAATTCACATTCATCTACATCCTTAGTACGATCTAAACATTTTTCAGCACTGGATTTTCATTTATACTCCATTTCTTCATTTGTATCCAGCTTGGTATCCATCACAATGTGGCCCAATGTGACCGTAGACTGAAATTAGAAGAATATCGAGGCTTTATGTATTTATGAGGACCTGCTTAAGTTGTATTGCAATATAATGTAATAAAAAAGGTTGTTCTGTCTACCAGAGCAGGACGCTCCATGCATAGCTAGATATATGAGATCTCATAGTGGACATTGTTACAGTCTGTGTACACACCATGTGCACCATATATACACACCATGTGCCATACTCTAGTTCAGTAAGGTGAGTGTATAATCAGTGCACTTACATGAAGATGTTCACTTGAACTATGTGCTTCCTCTGCAGAATACTCTGTGGTAGGATGAAAGCACTCTCACTTTTTTAATTATTAATAAATTTCCCTGGCTTGTCCCAGAAAAAAAAAATATTGCATTGGGCATGGAGCCTTAAAATGGCTGATGTTCTAGTATGCGCACTAATTAGCGTTCAAAGTGTGAGGGTTAACCGCGATTTGTTTTTATTAGACCGTATTATATGAACGTATCTGACGTCACGGGAGTGAATGTCATTTTTTACGGCGTGAATAATAACATGGCTGCTGCGAGAGGTGTGCGGTCAGTGTAATGCTCTGTACTGGCTTTAATGTGAAGCTCGGCTTGGCTTGCTGATCAAAGTGGAGTGTAGGGTAGATGTGTGTGTGTGTGTGTGTGTGTGTGTGTGAGAGAGAGAGAGAGAACCGTGTGCTGCTGATGCTGGCAGTAATCGAGACTCAACCCTGTATAAAAATACACTAATAAATATATCATTTTCATTCTCCTGTTTCTCACACCATTCTTTCCATCTCTCTCTCTCTCTCTCTCTCTGTCCTCCATCTCTGTCTTTAATCTGGTTTTATGGCACCCTTGGCTCCTAGGAGGCTTGAGGCTGCAGCATATCTTAGCTTCTCTCTCTCTCTTCGTGTGTGTGTGTGTGTGTGTGTGTGTGTGTGTGTGTGTTGGCATCTGCCAGATTGTGCCTCACATAAATGAATAAACATCTGGCTTTCTGCTGCCACCATGTGGCCATCATTGCCTTCACACCCATTATAAATCAGCTAATAGAGTGTTCAGGGTGGTACAGTGGTGCAGCTCCAAGGTTTCCACTTCCGTCCTGAGCTCGGGCTACTCAGCGTGTCCTTGTCCGGTTTCCTTCCACCTCCTGAAAACATGCCAGTAGACGGATTTGCTGTTCTAAATCATCAGATGTGAATGTCTGTGTTCCTGACTTCCAGTATTCTTGGGATAGATTCCATATCCACTGCGACCCTGACCATGGAAATGACGCTTACTAAAAATGAATGAATGAATAATATTGTAAATTTCAGTCCCATCTCTTTAATATGTTAGTGTTTATACTCATTTAATTTAATATAATCCACTAAGGTGCATTGTGTAGAATTTGAGCTCTAGTAGCTACGGGGTAAACTACAAAAACACAGGAATCATTTGTGCACTATTTGACCCCGCCTCCCATCCATGCCCATGCACATAAAGCACCACCTCCCAGAATCTACTCTGACCAGCGTTCGTCAGACAGCAACGTTAATAACTAGGTAAAAGTTCCATCGTCTCATTTTACTCCAGAGCAAACTCAAAAAAGGCCTCTAGACACTGCTAGACGCATCAAGACACTGCTAGCATGATTAGCAAAACGCTGGCTTCTGGATCTATTGCCTGCTGGAAGCCGTGCAGAGCGTGACCTACAATATCGTGGAGGTGATCGACACTAAGATCACAAATGTTCTGGAGACAAATGATAATCAGTGGCCAAGATCCCAGGTAACATATTCAAGAGAGAATGGAAACAGACCTGTAGCACGGATGATACTAGAATACAAGGACGGGTACAAGTTATGGCTGAAAGATTTAAAGATTTGGAAAATCCCAGTCGTAGGTGTAATGTGCGCATACTGGGCTTTTCAATCCTCTGAAAAGTGTCTTCATTGGGTTTGATGTGTAATGAGAGACTGTAAATGTAACAGGACAGTTCCCTAAGGTGACGCTGCAGTCCAGTGGGCAGGTCACCAAACCTCTAACCTGCATGCATGCGAGCTTCAACAACTCCAACAGATTTGGCTCAAAGGTATTAGAAGCAGAGGAAAAGTTAAAGAACATGATTCTCACCATGTTCCCTGGTCCTTCTGCTTGGGAAAAAAGTTCCAGACTAATAAAACCCTGAGAATCTTAAGGTGCTGTGGTACTGGCCTTTCAAATGTTGGCCTTCATTATGTGGCATGTCAGCCACAGGTCAGAACTCTCCAAGGTATGACTGACGGTTTTGGGTGGCTCGTCCTGTCCAAGGCGGCAGGTTGGAGCCATCTTGCACCAGGGTGCTGATCATCAGCATCTTTTATGATTACATTTTTATGAAGACATTTTTAGCCTCAAAAAGCCTACAGCATCCTAGTAAAATTAAAGAATCAGTGAGACCTGGGCAAAAACTGTTTTGGTATCAATGTGGGACCAAATACACACAGACAACACACTCTCTGTTTTGGTAACACACACACGTTTAGTTTCTTATCTTTCTGAGGATTATCCATTGACACAATTATTGCCGTAACAAATAGCTAAATAATGCTGACGAAATGTCCGTATAAGGTCAAAACTATCCAGATATTAGTCAGATAGTCACACTAGTCAGATATTCCTATCCTTATGGGGTACATTCGGTCTGCACCAACACACACACACACACACACACACACACACACACACACACACACACACAGAGTCTCTGTACTGTCCACTAGATGGCAGCACAGCTATATCTACTGCAATAAACACACATTCTCAGTTTCTCTTTGCATCCATCTTTCCTCATCTCTCTTCTCATCTTTTTCTCTCTGTCACACACGTCAACTTGCTGTCCTCTCTCACAGATGTGTGTATGCAAGGTTACTGGCAGAGTTTCAGGTTAATTCATGCCACAGCCAATGATTCCACTGGTGTGTGTGTGTGTGTGTTTGTGCGAAGATTTTTGATCGATTTCCAATCTGCACCATCAGGGGTCAGAGGAATGACAGTGCTGATCTGCCCCGTGCTCTCATCCTCTCACACACACACACACACACACACACACACACACACGCGCGCGCACAAACACACTGCATGTGTATTTAAGCCAGTGGTGGTGCGAGAATATTGTGTATGTAACTTTTTCAAATTGTGTCCACTATTAAAACAAAATATTAACCACATTCACGGTTTAATGTTAAACGCTCGATTCTGATTGGTCGGAAGGTGTTGATAACTTTCCTATAACAGCAACTCTGACGATAAAAAATTATGCAATTTGTTCTACTACGTTATCGTTTCTACGGCAACGAATTACACAGGGACCTGTATGGCAGATGCTCCACATAATCTAAGACTAATATTTAAACGAACGGATTTAAACGACGCGTGTAATTGTTATTACGGTGAATTTTCACTGTAAGGAGTCTCCAGTTTCAGTGCTTCGTAAACGCTAATCGTTAATCAGTAATTTTAAGCCAGACTCAGACTGTTCCAGACTGCTCTGTCGTCTAGCTGTCAGTAGAGACGACGTAACGGTTACATACCAACTACCTGAATCTTAGTCATTAGCATACTTACAACATGTCCGTGTTTCCTTGTTGCCTAGCAACAGTGTTCTCACGGCGTATTCGAATGATGATCGTGTTGTGTTTGGCTGCGAGGCTGCTGTTTCCATCCGCGCTCGCCTCCAGTGACAGCTCTGCAATGCAAACGCAACATCAAGTCAAGCGTTACGTTATGCATGTCCCAAAATGGAGGCATCCCAGGATTTTTTTTTTTTTATTTTTTTTTATGGAAGCCTGAAAAAAAGAAAAAGTTTGTGTTTCATACATATATATATATATACATATATAAGTGAGGTGGCGACTCGGGTGACCATCCTGTAGCTCCGGTCTGGTACAAACACACATCAAGCAGTTTTTATCCTACTGAGTTCCATTCTCAGTCATACATACAAAAGTAAGTGTGTGTGTGTGTGTGTGTGTGTGTGTGTGTGTGTGTGTGGGATAATCAGCGTGTTCTGATGAGTGTATGTGGGTCACACTGACTGGCCTCTTTAATAAAGACAGAACAGAAACGATCTTGCAGCACTTTGTGTTACTCACACACTCAACCTCTTACACACACACACACACACACACACACACACACAGTTACAGAAACACACACATAGAGGGCGCTTTCATCTCACTACTTATACACTTACACACTTAGCAGAATGGGACTAACTCACACGCAGGGACTGTTAAGCAAGTTAAGCGATAGGTTATAGATAATCATCATCATCATCATCATCACAGTATGATTTGGGACACATCCACTATATAGGCCACATAAACACCCATCATTTCAGCCCCAAACCGCACACTGTCTCGTGTAAATGCCACGGTGCGTTGTGTGTATTCGATAGTCACTCAGTTTCGGGTGCGTTGAGGTATTTAAAACGTCTAAAGGATATTTTCAGACATGTCCATGAAAGGGCCATTCATCACTAGAATCGTGCGCTAAGTAGTGAACAAGATTCGTCACTTTTTGTAGCTGGAAGACGGAACGAATGTCCATTCAGTCCACCTTTAAACACCATCGCTGCTTAACGCGAGTTAACAAGTGACATCACGACTCACGTGATGATTTCAGCGATGAGTGTGTGGGAGCTTGTGTTTCTGTCTTACTGGGGACCAAATGTCCCCACTAGGACAGGAATTGCTGACAGTTTGGAGCTTGTGGGGACATTTCGCAAATCCCTGCTAGGAGAGCTCCTTTTTTTTTTTAATATTAAAAACTGCAGCTTTTATTAAAAAAAAAAAAAAAAAAAACTAAAATAGCCAAAAGGTAAAAGTTAGGGTTTATATTTAGGTGTAGCATAGGATTAGTTTAAAATGATGTCAGTGAAAGGTCGTCATAAGGATAGTGAGATAACAGTGTGTGTGTGTGTGTGTGTGTGTGTTTCACATGACTATTACCTTCAGCTGAAGATGCTGGCTGTTCAGTTTCTCCTCTGAGCTTTGCACATCTCCTCCTGTTTCTCTCTCTCTCTCTCTCTCTCTCTCTCTCACACACACACACACACACACACACACACCCTCCCTGTCTTCTCCTGTCTCTCACTCCTCCGGTTCTCCAGGTTTAGCTGACTGTGTGAGCCGTTATCAACATGCATGCGGGAGGGAGAGAGCAGCACGCGCACTCGGTCACCGGGCTCGCGCTTTAAACCCGTGCGGAAGAAAGCGCGCTCGTTAGTCGGTTAACAGCTCGCTGCAAGGCTTTAATCAACACGTGAGTGCGCGCGTGGCTGACTCTGTCATGATCCAGAGCGCTCCGCCGGAGCTCCATGCACTCTCCGCGCGCATGCACGCGTGACCGGAGCCGCTCCTGTGTGCACCGTCGCCTCGTTGTCCGCGCGCGAGCGATACATGGCCGCGGCTATCGCGAGCTCGCTCATCCGGCAGAAACGGCAGGCGCGCGAGTCCGGCAGCGATCGCGGGGCCGCCTCCGCGCGCCGCTCGAGCCCCGGTAAAGAGGCGCGCGCGCTGTGCGGCAGGCGCCTGTACGGGCTCTTCAGCAAAGTGCGTTTCTGCAGCGGCGGGAAGAAGCGGCCCGCGCCACGGAAACCAGGTCAGTCCACGCACAGGGGGGAAGCGGGGCGGGGGGAGCACGCGCTCCATATAAACACACTCTTTCGTGTGTGTGTGTGAGAGAGAGAGAGACATTTGCAGTCAGTTACAGTTTTCATCTTTGCACACAAGTCTTTAACAGCACCTTTAGTGTGTGTGTGTGTGTGTGTGTGTGTGTGCCAATAGACACACACTGTAAAGCTTTGCTCTGTGGATCTTCACACTTAGACCCAAGACAAAAACTTTACACTTCATCTTCAGTAATCACTTTATCCTGCTCAGGGTCAGAGTGTGTCCCAGCAACACCGAGAGCGAGGTGGGAATACACCCTGGATGGAACGCCAGTCTATCACAGCGCGCACACACACACACACACACACACACACACACACACACACTCACACTCATTCACAACATCTCGAGGGTATTGTAGCACAACCAGTCCACCTACTGCCATGTTTTTGGAGATAGGAGGAACCCGGAGGAAACTCACAGGAACGCGGGAAGAACGTGTGAACATGTAACACTCCACACACAGTAACCCGAGATCAGGATCGAACCCTGAAGCTGTGACGCAACCCGCTGCGCCTCCACCACCTGCAAATATTAACAAAAAAAATTACTCAGGTTTGAATTCGAACTGGAACTCGTATCAATTTCCTCATCGCTTCCAGCTTCCTGCTACAATTCCACGATTCAGATTTGGGAGGCGGAGCCTACGGGGATGATGCTACGCTGTTTGCATGAACAAAAAAAGTGAAATTTGCGTCTTCGTCTTATTTTCTATTCATTTCTATCGTGCGCAGTGGGACGTGTGGGAAGAGGTAGTGCTGGAAACATAATATGTCAAGAAAAAAAAAATTTCTTCAAGCGCAGGTATAAAACAGGAATCAGAAATCAGAGCCAGCACAGAATGGCACCAAATCTAAAGTTTTTATAATTTTATTTTAGATTTAATTCGTTCACCGATTCCTTTTTAGGTGAAGCCAAAATGGATAATCTTATACTTATATATATATTTTTACGTTACGTATTTATTAGTAGTATTTTAATGAAGTGTATTTGCAGCACAGAAATCCAGAACACGTTGTACCTTTGCAGCACTCCAGCTCTGTCCTCTGCCTTAGTTTGCAGCTTGCATGTCAGAAAATGCCACCCACAACCCATAACACATAGCATGTTTGATTCACTTCCTGGAGTTGGGCTGAATCAGAGATGAAGTGTATTTTCAGTGTGGATTTGGGAGTAGGAAGCGCTTTTTTTGTGAGTACAGGTGGTTTTGGTTCCCACACGACTTTGTTTGCTGTGTTCACCTCAATCTAAATGAGCCGCGTTGAGTTGCAACAGCTGGACGTGATCTTACACGTGAGCGCTCATATCTATCAGTAGCATTACAACAAAACTATTAGAGTTAAGCAATGTGTTATATCACGAGGTCACGTCGATGGCATGGTTTCTCGTCTCTTTTAAAGACATTTGGTGGTTGGGAGAAGGATGGTAGAGTAAGTAATCCATCTGCAACTGATGACGTGGTAGAGATGTGTTTGAAAAACATCAGGGAAAATGGAGATGAAATCTAGGAGGCGTGTCATTCTGTGTAATCATCTGATGTGACTGTCATTGCATGAATCTACAGCCTAGGCTAGAAAGAAATCAGCCCCAGCTTCACTGTGTACTAGTAAATACGGTTCAACAAAACTGACATCAGTGAAGAACTGGATGTGTGTGTGTGTGTGTTACAGAGCCACAGCTGAAGGGGATTGTGACAAGGCTGTTCAGCGAACAGGGGTTTTACCTGCAGATGAAACCAGATGGAACCATTAATGGGACCAAAGATGAGAACAGCGACTACAGTGAGTCCACACACACACACACACACACACACACACACACACATTAGCATCTTCTGTACTGTCATCATCTTCGTCATCTCTTTCCATTTATTTCTGCACTGTGACATTGAGGCATCGAGCTTAGCACAAGTGTGAGCGTGTGTGTGTGTGTGTGTGAGCGTGTGTGTGTGTGTGTGTGTGTGAGCGTGTGTGTGTGTGTGTGTGTGAGCGTGTGTGTGTGTGTGTGTGTGTGGCTGCTTGAATTCCCTTTGTGTCCTCTAAGTGAGGAAATCTGAGCTGAGATCCAAAAAGGAAACTGGAGATCTGGAACACTGAAAGTTCGAAACGTCACCAGAGCTTCAACAAGTCAAGGTCAGCTCTGACCCCTGACCCCTGACCTCTGACCAGCGAGAATGAGGAGTGCTGAAATGCATGCACAATGAGAGAAACACCTCCACACTCCACATCAGGCAGAGAAGCACCTCATCGTTGTCTATCGGGGGATTCGGATGCACCCACGCATGTTAGCGTTATCAGTGCAATTCACATTAGCATCGCCTGCAGGTTTCGCCTTCCTGCTTTTGTGCTACAGCAATACAGTGTTTAGCAATTTTCTACAGATAATCAGAGCACCAGTGAATAGTTCAGCCAAGAATCCCTTGCTCTTCCAGCCCAAGAAAGAGAGAGAGAGAGAGAGAGAGAGAGCGCCACGATTGAGCCTCTGGGCATTCTCATGTAACACTGAATTGTTTATTTCTGACAGCAGTTGGCTAAACTTGTTTTGTCTAAAGTGAGAAAAATCGATGGTGAGGACACCTAAACCATGATGCTATTCATTTTTGAGACATTTAGACAAAATAACAGGAAATGTTCATGACATTTCATAAAAGGAAATGTTATAGAGATATGTCGTTATCATAACAGGAAATGTTACAGAGATAAGGATTTGATTAGCATCAGAGATTCAGAATGAGCTAGCAAAGAAACAACAGTCTTACACATCTATAGTCTAAGTTAGCTATAGAGCAACAGTGTTACAAAGCTATGGCACTACAAAGGTACATTGTTACAAAACTACAGTGCTACATTGTTAAAAAACTGTGGAGCTATGAAGCTATACTGCTACAGTACTACTGAACCACAGAGCTACAGTGTTACAGCTCTGCAGAATTGCAGTGTTACAGAGCTACAGTGTGACAGCTGCGTGTTACAGAGCTACAGTGTGACAGAGCTACAGTGTGACAGAGCTGTGTATTACAGAGCTACAGTTTGACAGAGCTGTGTGTTACAGAGCTACAGTGTTACAGGGCTACAGTGTGACAGAGCTGTGTGTTACAGAGCTACAGTGTGACAGAGCTGTGTGTTACAGAGCTACAGTGTTACAGAGCTACAGTGTGACAGAGCTGTGTATTACAGAGCTACAGTTTGACAGAGCTGTGTGTTACAGAGCTACAGTGTGACAGAGCTGTGTTACAGAGCTACAGTGTGACAGCTGTGTGTTACAGAGCTACAGTGTGACATAGCTGTGTGTTACAGAGCTACAGTTTGACAGAGCTGTGTGTTACAGAGCAACAGTGTGACAGAGCTGTGTGTTACAGAGCTACAGTGTTACAGAGCTACAGTGTGACAGAGCTGTGTATTACAGAGCTACAGTTTGACAGAGCTGTGTGTTACAGAGCTACAGTGTGACAGAGCTGTGTTACAGAGCTACAGTGTGACAGCTGTGTGTTACAGAGCTACAGTTTGACAGAGCTATGTGTTACAGAGCTACAGTTTGACAGAGCTGTGTGTTACAGAGCTACAGTGTGACAGAGCTGTGTTACAGAGCTACAGTGTGACAGAGCTGTGTGTTACAGAGCTACAGTTTGACAGAGCTGTGTGTTACAGGGCTACAGTGTGACAGAGCTGTGTGTTACAGAGCTACAGTGTTACAGAGCTACAGTGTGACAGAGCTGTGTATTACAGAGCTACAGTTTGACAGAGCTGTGTGTTACAGAGCTACAGTGTGACAGAGCTGTGTGTTACAGAGCTACAGTGTGACAGCTGTGTGTTACAGAGCTACGGTGTGACAGAGCTATGTGTTACAGAGCTACAGTTTGACAGAGCTGTGTGTTACAGAGCAACAGTGTGACAGAGCTGTGTGTTACAGAGCTACAGTGTGACAGAGCTACAGTATCACAGAGCTACAGTGTGACAGAGCTGTGTATTACAGAGCTACAGTATGACAGAGCTGTGTGTTACAGAGCTACAGTGTGACAGAGCTGTGTGTTACAGAGCTACAGTATCACAGAGCTACAGTGTGACAGAGCTGTGTATTACAGAGCTACAGTATGACAGAGCTGTGTGTTACAGAGCTACAGTGTGACAGAGCTATGTGTTACAGAGCTACAGTGTGACAGAGCTGTGTGTTACAGAGCTACAGTATGACAGAGCTGTGTGTTACAGAGCTACAGTATGACAGAGCTGTGTGTTACAGAGCTACAGTATGACAGAGCTACAGTGTGACAGAGCTGTGTGTTACAGAGCTACAGTATGACAGAGCTGTGTGTTACAGAGCTACAGTATGACAGAGCTGTGTGTTACAGAGCTACAGTATGACAGAGCTGTGTGTTACAGAGCTACAGTGTGACAGAGCTACAGTGTGACAGAGCTGTGTATTACAGAGCTACAGTGTGACAGAGCTGTGTTACAGAGCTACAGTGTGACAGAGCTGTGTGTTACAGAGCTACAGTGTGACAGAGCTACAGTGTTACAGAGCTACAGTTTGACAGAGCTGTGTGTTACAGAGCTACAGTTTGACAGAGCTGTGTGTTACAGAGCTACAGTGTGACAGAGCTGTGTGTTACAGAGCTACAGTTTGACAGAGCTGTGTGTTACAGAGCTACAGTGTGACAGAGCTGTGTGTTACAGAGCTACAGTGTGACAGAGCTACAGTGTTACAGATCTACAGTTTGACAGAGCTGTGTGTTACAGAGCTACAGTGTGACAGAGCTATGTGTTACAGAGCTACAGTATGACAGAGCTGTGTGTTACAGAGCTACAGTATGACAGAGCTACAGTGTGACAGAGCTACAGTGTGACAGAGCTACAGTGTGACAGAGCTGTGTTACAGAGCTACAGTGTGACAGAGCTACAGTGTGACAGAGCTACAGTGTTACAGAGCTACAGTGTGACAGAGCTATGTATTACAGAGCTACAGTTTGACAGAGCTGTGTGTTACAGAGCTACAGTGTGACAGAGCTGTGTGTTACAGAGCTACAGTGTGACAGACCTACAGTGTTACAGAGCTACAGTGTGACAGAGCTGTGTGTTACAGAGCTACAGTGTGACAGAGCTGTTACAGAGCTACAGTTTGACAGAGCTACAGTGTTACAGAGCTACAGTGTGACAGAGCTGTGTGTTACAGAGCTACAGTTTGACAGAGCTGTGTGTTACAGAGCTACAGTGTGACAGAGCTGTGTGTTACAGAGCTACAGTGTGACAGAGCTACAGTATCACAGAGCTACAGTGTGACAGAGCTGTGTATTACAGAGCTACAGTATGACAGAGCTGTGTGTTACAGAGCTACAGTGTGACAGAGCTATGTGTTACAGAGCTACAGTGTGACAGAGCTATGTGTTACAGAGCTACAGTATGACAGAGCTGTGTGTTACAGAGCTACAGTGTGACAGAGCTATGTGTTAGAGAGCTACAGTTTGACAGAGCTGTGTGTTACAGAGCTACAGTGTGACAGAGCTATGTATTACAGAGCTACAGTGTGACAGAGCTATGTGTTACAGAGCTACAGTGTGACAGAGCTATGTGTTACAGAGCTACAGTATGATGGAGCTGTGTGTTACAGAGCTACAGTGTGACAGAGCTATGTGTGACAGAGCTACAGTGTGACAGAGCTACAGTGTGACAGAGCTACAGTGTTACAGAGCTACAGTGTGACAGAGCTGTGTGTTACAGAGCTACAGTGTGACAGAGCTGTGTGTTACAGAGCTACAGTGTGACAGAGCTGTGTGTTACAGAGCTACAGTGTGACAGAGCTGTGTGTTACAGAGCTACAGTGTGACAGAGCTATGTGTTACAGAGCTACAGTGTGACAGAGCTACAGTGTGACAGAGCTATGTGTTACAGAGCTACAGTGTGACAGAGCTGTGTGTTACAGAGCTACAGTGTGACAGAGCTATGTGTTACAGAGCTACAGTATGACAGAGCTGTGTGTTACAGAGCTACAGTGTGACAGAGCTATGTGTTACAGAGCTACAGTGTTACAGAGCTGTGTGTTACAGAGCTACAGTGTGACAGAGCTATGTGTTACAGAGCTACAGTGTGACAGAGCTGTGTGTTACAGAGCTACAGTGTGACAGAGCTACAGTGTTACAGATCTACAGTATGACAGAGCTGTGTGTTACAGAGCTACAGTGTGACAGAGCTATGTGTTACAGAGCTACAGTGTGACAGAGCTGTGTATTACAGAGCTACAGTATGACAGAGCTGTGTGTTACAGAGCTACAGTGTGACAGAGCTGTGTGTTACAGAGCTACAGTGTGACAGAGCTACAGTGTGACAGAGCTATGTGTTACAGAGCTACAGTGTGACAGAGCTGTGTGTTACAGAGCTACAGTGTGACAGAGCTGTGTGTTACAGGGCTACAGTTTGACAGAGCTGTGTGTTACAGAGCTACAGTGTGACAGAGCTATGTGTTACAGAGCTACAGTGTGACAGAGCTGTGTGTTACAGAGCTACAGTGTTACATTGTTAGTCACAGTCTTGCAGATTTGCTGTGTTACAGTGTACAGTATTCTCTATAAACAGTGCCCTTATTCTCTCCACTCGTGTACACTCATTCCCTCTCAATTGTTCTGTATGAAATCTCTTGTACCCTTCATCCTCCCTCCACACTCCTCCGCTCATCCCTTGCTCTCTTTCTGCCTCTTTCTCTCTCTTTATCTTGTGTTACATTTATTTTTTTTATTATTTTTTTCACTAAAAAACATGGACATTTTCATTTTCACTGAAAGGAGTTCATTGCATTAGTCTTTTTACGATCTCTCTCTCTCTCTCTCTCTCTCTCTCTCTCCAGCTCTTTTTAATTTGATTCCAGTGGGGCTGCGTGTTGTGGCCATTCAGGCTGTGAAGGCAGGGCTTTATGTGGCCATGAACGCTGAGGGATTCCTCTACACATCAGTAAGTGTGCCATCAGTTTGTCTGTGTCTATTGTGTGTGTGTGTGTGTGTGTGTGTGTGTGTGTGAGTGACATAAGCTGGTGTTATTCTGAGGTGTTAGAGTGTTAATTATGTCTGAATTTCTAAGTGATAATGAAGTTATACAGAGGTGTGTGCATACATGTGTGTGTGAATGTGTGTGTGTGTGTGTGTGTGTGGAGTTTATATAAAGATTTATAGACTTTTAATCAGAGAGTGTCTTTAATAAGATTGAGAGTTTTTATTTTTTTTTCTGTCAGCCATGAAAAAGAGTGATGGTGACTCAACATGGTGTGTGTGTGTGTGTGATTCATACCTGCAATAATGCGCTTAGATTTTTGACTTGCTCTGCCCCTCTCTCTCTCTCTCTCTCTCTCTCTCTCTCACTCTCTCTCCCCCCCCACACACACTCTCAGAATGTTTTTACAGCAGAGTGTAAGTTTAAGGAGAGTGTGTTTGAGAATTACTATGTGATCTACTCATCCACTCTGTATCGTCAACATGAGAGCGGACGCGCCTGGTTCCTCGGCCTCAGCAAGGACGGCATCATCATGAAGGGGAACCGTGTCAAGAAAACCAAACCTTGCTCACACTTCGTCCCCAGACCCATTGAGGGTGAGCACACACACTGACACACACACAGGGTTTCTGCGTCTCAACTCTTTACATTGTCTTGTCCTTACATTTTCTCCCTCTCGTTACCTGCAGTGTGTATGTACAAGGAGCCGTCACTGCACGAGTTAGAAGAGAAGCAGCGCAGCCGGAAAGACTCAGGGACGCCGAGCATGAACGGAGGGAATCAGCCGAACCCGGACTCGACTGAGCAGGACGGCTCATAGCTGCTCACTCACACCCTCACAAACTCACACAAACACACTCACAATCTCTCTCTCTCTCACACACACACACACACATATAGCACCTCACAGAGTTCACACCTCAACAGGAGAAAAATCACCCAACAAGAAAAAGCAGATTGAAATCTGCAATCCTGTGAATGTCTCAGAAAGGAAACAAAGAAAAAAGAAAAAAATTCCTGTATTTGAAATCAGGACATTTTATGCAAAGCCTGCGGAGTGTGTGTGTGTGTGTGTGTGTGGATGTTATACCTTGGACACGAAACGAAAATGCTGTGTGTATGTATGTGTGTGTTTGGAAGTTGAAGCTTTAAAGCCATGTACCAATCCTCACACGTCAATTTATGAATGCAAAAGCACCTTCATGCGCTTCTTTCTGTTCGTGTGTGCGTGTGTGTGCGTGCGTGCGTGTGTGTGTGTGTGTGTGTGTGTGTGTGTGTGTGCTGCTCTGATCATCGCTATCAATCGTCAGTCTCAGATTCTGCTCTCCAGTTGGCTTAAGTAGTGAACGGTCCTGCCTTGTATTCAGCTGATGGGCTGCACTGTGATCTCAGTGGACTTCAAATTGTCATCTCAGAAGTTCAGAAATATTTATAGTTATCATGCTTGTATTTATCTTTCCAAATGTTTGTTTGTATATAGCATGTTTGTATTTGGTAGCATTTTTCAAGATGTCTGCTTGAAGCTACGTTCACACTAGCAAGCGACAAATCACTTGTGTCGCTTGTGGGCGTGGCTTGTTCGGATATTTTCTTTAGTTCTTATGGAACGGTATTAAACAAAATGTATAGCCTACAGCCCACTATATGACTTCTACACACAACAAGTTACATGTAATGTACATTTCATGCTAGGCTTTGTGCTAGCTTCATTGGCAGATTAGCAGCACAAGCTAGTGTACAACCACGTACACTCACCAGAGGCACCAACGCTCTCTTCTTTCTTCCAAGCTTTATTTTTCTTCAGAATGTCGCTATACACATATAGTACATGACAGGATAAGTAAAATCCCGGTTATACGGATATGCGGAAGCTAATAGCAGGTAGGAACTAAAGGTAGGAACGTCGAACCACGTGAGATATAGGATTGGTCCCGAGAAATCGATGTTTGGATGTGTAACTAATTTGAACAGAATTGAGAAAATCTCGATAGTTGTGTAATCGCTTTGAAATCACTGTCGCGGAAATCGTGGCTCCGAGTCACCCGCATTCATAGAAAATGTATGGTCACCTGTTGCTTTGTCGCTTCCAGGTGTGAACATAAGGTAAGAAACTACAAATGACGTAAAAACGTAACAATTGTAGTTTGGTGGTTTGTAGCACCAGGGGTCGCGGTAGCTAGCACTGTTGCCTCGCACCTCCAGGGCTGGGGTTCGCATCCCGAGTCTGCCCTGTGTGCAGAGTTTGCGTGTTCCCCCTGCGCTTCGGGGGTTTCCAAAGACATGCGTTGTAGTCTAATTGGCATTTCCAAATTGTCTGTAGTGTGTGTGATTGTGCCCTGTGATGAGTTCGCACCCTGTCCAGGGTGTCCCCCACCTTCTGCCCCGAGTCCCCTAGGATAGGCTTCCTGTGAGCCTGTGTAGGATAAGCGGTACAGAAAATAGATGGATGGATGGATGGTTTGCAGCACCCTAGTGGGCTGTGTTGGAACTGCAGGCTATTGTATGTTCTGTTATTGTATTTTCTGAGTACTTCTGAGAAACTGGTGAGTCATTACTGGGGTTTTATTGGCGCATCAGTCGGATTATTAACAGATGATTAGTATGCATGTTAACAAAGATGCAGCATGTGTTGGCTTGTTGGCTTTGATTACCAAAGTCGGTTGTGCGTTACCGGTGTTGTTGGTTGTTGTGTGCTGCATGTTGTAAGAGCTCTGGTGTGTATAATTTATTCTAATTTTTTAAATGCATTTTGAAAATGCTCTTCTGCACTTTTAAGCCTCTGAATTTCATGAAAATATTTGAGTCAGGCTGCCTTGTTTAAATCCTTGGAGAAGAGGTCTAATCCGCATTGTGTCAATCTGTCTGAATTCTTCTTATCTGACTTTTCACTCATCACATCTGTCTTTGTATCTGATCTATCTCTGTCTGACACCTCTGGGTATTTTTCATCCCACTATAACTCGTCTCACCCCGTCTAATCTCTCCAGTCCGATCTCTCTATCTTGTTATCAGACTTATCACTGTCTTATTGTTTTCTAATAAGTTGGATCTAATCTCTCTGTCTGATATCTCTGGATCTAACCTCTCTGTCTGATATCTCTGGATCTAATCTCTCTGTCTGATATCTATGAATCTAACCTCTCTGTCTGATCTCT
The DNA here is from genome assembly GCF_027358585.1 of Pangasianodon hypophthalmus. NCBI lineage: Eukaryota > Metazoa > Chordata > Actinopteri > Siluriformes > Pangasiidae > Pangasianodon > Pangasianodon hypophthalmus. The sequence continues at coordinate 1,640,598 of NC_069723.1, forward strand.
CTGTCTTATCATTTACTATGTGGTCTCTTCATGTTTGTACCTAATTTCTCACCATCTAATCTCTGTCTGTCTCTCTCTCCGTTTATAGCCTTTTCATGTTTGATTTATGTTCCTAAGCTCTCACCGTTTATTCTCAGCTTTATCTCATCTCATTGTCCGATCTTTTTTACGTCCAATCTTTTTTCTAATTGTCTGATCTCTGCATAAGTTTCTAATATATAACTGTCTGATTTCTCAACAGTATATTGCTCTGCATGCATCTTTTCATGTTGTATGCCTTTTTGTATGATTTCCATGTGTGGTCTCTTTAAATCTGATCAAATTCGATTACTCTTGTGTCACTCTTTGTAATATTGCTACATCAGATTTTTTTGTCCCATCCTATTTTTGTCCTGTGTATCCTTCCATGCCTACCATCTTGTTTATCCCAACATCTATCCCAGTGTCTAAACTATCAGAGACTGGGATAGATGTTGGGATATCATTGCTTCTAAAGTCTACATATCCAATCCTTCTGTCTGTCTGATCGCCGGGGTTAATCTCTTTCAGTCTGATTTCTCTGTATCTGCTCTCTTCCTCTCTCATCCCAGCATGTCTGATCTATATTTGTCCATGAACTTTTTATCTGATGTCTCTAATTTCACTCACTGTCTGAATTCATTGCATCTAACCTTGTCTTGATCAGATCTCAATCTTCTGTCTAATCATTACAAATGACAGATCATAGATCGTGAGAGATTAGATATGCAGAAATTCCCATTATCTCTTTTTTTATGTATTCTGTCTGTCTAATCTTTCACACTGAGAGACCAGACATGTCAGGGATCAGACACATAGACCTCATAGTGTCTATCTAATCTCTCACTGCCTGATCTCTCTTTCTTTAGTGTCCGATCTCACTGTCTGATCTCTAATGATTGTAAAAACTCTATCTGGAGTGTGTTTTCCTGCCAAAAGCACAGACTGCCCTTTAGACACAACCACCCACCCAAACACACACACACACACACACACACACACACACTAAGCTTGAATCTGATTTGCCACTGAGGTCACGGCGCATCATCTTATTGGTTAGATGAAAGAGTCACTCAGCAGTCCTTAGCCAATGGGGGCGAATTTTGTGAGAAGTCTTCCATTAGGAGAGCAGCACCAGCATCACTTGCACAGGTCAGAGGTCAGAGGTTATCGGGTTGGTGGAGTCTAAATAAAGATGTTCGTCTGGGATTGAGGAAAAGTTTTAATGATTATCGACTGCCTGAAGCTGACGACTGTCTGTTCGCAAAGCCAGAATGTTGATTTCATTAGTTAGTGTTTGCACTTTAATTAATTAACACATTGAAGATGTGTAATGTATAAATGTTTTGTGTGTGTGTGTGTGTGTGTGTGTGCGCGTGTGTGTGTGTGCGCGTGCATGACGCTGACCATCAGGATGACCAGATCATTTACATTAAAATACTGAAACCAAGTGCATGTGTACCAGTGTTTGATTATACGCCCGCACCACACAAACAAAACAGACTTAGCTTGCTAGCTATGTTTTCTCTGGTAGCTTATGAGCTAGCAAATAAAAAAACAATTTCTTCTTAGCAGTAAGAATTTTACATTTTAAAATAACCTTTTTTCAGGTATTCTAGCAAGCATTTATAATAAACATTATGTGCTCTTCCTGCACATAATAGTTTATTAACTAGGTGGCTAGCAAAATAAACATTAGCTATGCTTCTTCCAGCAATATATTAGCTAGCTTTTTATTAGCCAGTCGATATATTGGTAGGTTAGCAGCCAGATGTCTTTTAAAACCCTTTAATATGTAAATTCATTCTGAGTTTCTGTGTGTGAGGTTTTAAGTTCAGTCTCTACGTAACTGCTACTGTTAGCAAAGTGTAGTGAAGATAGCTGAAAGTAGCCTGTTTGGTGACAACGGATGTTTTCTGACTGAGGAAAATTCCCAGTTCATAATTATGAATAATGAATGTTATATGAATGGACAATACAGAGTTAAAGGTACTTTAAATAAGTACACTTTCAATATAGAGGAATAAAATGCCTACTGCAAGCAAATTGCTTACTACAAAACAACATACAGCACAGAAAGTACTGAAAATAGATACTCCTGAGGAGTCTCAACCCACAAGTGTGTCAACTTCACCTCAGTCTATATATATATAATAGCAAAATATCAGCTAGCATTTAGGGAAGTTCCATCTTCAGAGGAAAGCTATGCTAGCTTAGTTAATGCTAGCACAACAGAGTAGCCCTAAAAGAAACCTTTTTCTCCTTTTTTGGGCCGAAATTGGATGACTTCATATTCAGTAAACCATCCCATAAATCAAAAAGTGTTTTCAATTTAGCCTCATTTGGGAAATTGAGGTGTTATTCTAGTTTTAGCTTGATTCAGAAATTTAAAAAAAAATAGCTGGGACTTTACTTTGTCCAGGGGCTTGTCCCCTTTTAGGGTGTGTTGAGCTAATTAGCCACCTCGATCCCCTTTTTTTCTGAGCATTTTGCCAAATATGGAACATCGTATTTATTTGTCATGAACAGCTCTGCAATAAATAAACCCATTCAGTTAAAGCCAAAGAAAGTTTTGACCAACTTACTGAGTTAGAAAATACTGTTGAGAGTTTTTTTTATATATATATATATATATAATTATACCACTGCTTGCTAACAACACATTTGGAGACAGCACTCAGGAACCAGAATTAATTTGTTTGGCTACCATGGTCAATGCTATGACAGTGTCAGTAACAGTGTTGTAGTATTCGAGACCAGATGGTCCATATTTTCACGGTCTTGTTCTTGTCATGGACTCAGGAGCATTTGGACCCGGGAGCATTTGGTCTCGACTACAACACTGGTAGTAATGTAGCTGTAGACTTCTGACTAGAATAATTCAATACGCACTGCTCATTTCATTTACTGACTTTACACAAACTTGAATTTCTCACCTTCATCCATACTGACAATACTGTCCACTAAAAGGTGGTATGCAAGAGCTCAAGAGCTCAAAAGCACAAAAGTTACAGGCTACAATGTAAATGCTACAATGAAAACTTCAAGGCTGCAATGTAAATTGTAAATGCAACACAGTTTACAAAAACAAGGCTTTTTACTAAAGCTTTCAGTGCATATCCAAATATATGACTAGGATCTTGAAGCATATTTTACAGGTCAGCTGCATAGTAAACAGCTGGGTTGTAAACAATAATGGACAAGTATGGACAGCCCAAAGAGCTATGAGACAGCACTATGTTCATAAACATGGATCCATGCCTGGAGAGACTAATATAAATCCCACACACGGATATTTGCGTTAGAAATGCTTTCACTACTCATGGAAGTGGACTAAGGGTAAGTAAATGCATTTGGTGAAAATTACTTCACAGTGGTCATAATCCAGATTCTGTCAAAATGAATAGACCACTTAATTAACTGTTAAAAGATTCATTTTCAAAAATGACATGTACGTAAATAAATGCTAGTTGTTAAAAGATGCTCTTCTAGTTGCTGATAAATACTAGTATATAATTTCTCCAAAACTTAAATGTGAGGAATTTCCTGTCATTACTCCCACTTTCTTATAGCTACACAGCTCTGGAAATTTGTGACCAGTCAGAGCAAAAAATACAACAGTCAGCAGAGATTTGGAAAAAAAAAATAAGTGGCTTTCAGTACTTTCTAGCTACTTCTTCTGATCTGACCTCACTGTACTTTAAAACTTTTAGGTTTTCAGATACACAGTTGGAGAAGTTGGCATGGTCTCTTCAAGCCATTCTCTATGAGTCTCTCATGAGATATGAAATCACAATGGAATCATGGTACTACACTTAACCCGATGCACAGTAAGAATTCTTGAAGATGTAAGCTAGTCCTGAGTGGAGTAGGTAGTCTGAAATAGACTTGGCCCGGATTATCTGTAGCAGTTTATTCCCGAGTGTGAACAGTCCATGGGAAGGGTAAGAGAGATTTCCTCCTGATGCTGCAGATCTTCCTTATACACTGTTTGGTGTAGATGTCCTCAATGGGAGGTAAATGGGACAAAGTGATGGACTGGGCAGACTTCACCAAGCAGTTCAGTGCATTCCTGTCAGATACGAAACAGAAACATGCACATTTCAGCCCTTTTTAGTCTTGTTAGGAAGTAGATGTAGGTGTTCAGGGTCCTTCATATACACTCCCAGGAACCTGACGTTGCTCACTGTTTCTATTGTTGCACCATCAATGAGTAGATAGATCTCAGTTAGTCGGGTCCTTCAGACGTCAACAATGATCTCTTTAGTCTTTAGTCTGACATTAAGTGAGAGATTATTGTCAAGCAAGCTGTGTCATTGCTGTTGGTGATGAGGCCCATAATAGAGGTGTTGTCAGAAAAGTTGATAATGTGTTTGCTGTGATGTTTGGCAACACAGTCATGAGTAAGCAGTGTATACAACCTGGGGTGGTTCCGGTGTTCATGGTGGTGGAATGGGATGATGGATCCTATGCTGGATCATGGCTTTCTGAGGCTTGCTGCTCAGGAAAGTACACTGAATAGCTCAGTCTGAGCGAGTGGAGCTTGTGGAACAGTGTATTTGTGATGTTGCATGCTGAGCTGAAGTTGGAACAGCATTCTAATGTAAGAGTCCTGTTTGCCCATGTGGGATGAGGCTAGGGGTTTAGCAGAAGATATGGCATCTGTAGAGACATGGTTTTGCCGTACACGTACTGGTGAGGATTACCAGTTGTTTGAAGCGCTTCATGACTACTGGGATGAGAGCAGCAGGTTGGTAATCATTCAGTTTCGGACATGTAAACGTCTTTGGAAGATGGTGGCTGATTTGAAGCAGGTGGGGACAAAAGTCTGCACCAAGGAGTTGCTGAAGATGTCTGTGAAGACTTCAGTCAACTCCTGCACCCTCAGCAGGGCTTTCCTGTTTCCTAATGTCAGCCCTTGGTCACAGGGGAAGGTTATAATTCTTACTGCTATCTATGTGTTTGATGTTTCAAGCTGGTCTTGGGAGTCTTTTAAAGCTTCTGGAAGGGAGGCGTCATTGGCGCAGGCCTTGGATCTCTTGATGCCATGATGGTGAGTTGATTCTTGGTGTTTTCACGCATTGTGTGGACCTCTGTGTATGTAGACCTCTGAATACAGCCAGTGCCTCTGATTGGGCTGTGAGGTGACAGTGAAGGTGATCACAACACCATTGCTTATGTAGCCAGTAATCAATTTGACACTGTCCTGTATTTTGGACCTTTAGGTAGAAATGCCCCGAGCCGCATCATCATTTGGCAGATGTACAAAACGGACAAGCAGGGTGCAAACATCTGGCTGCAAACATTTCTCTGCTTTACGTGCAGTGCTCTAAAAATCTCTAACGGCATCAGATTCACGCCTTCCCACTGAAATTGAATCTTTTTTTAGCAGAAGTATCATACCATAATTGCAGTAGCTGAAAATAGCATCATTTAGACACAGATTATTTAGCTAACATTAACCACTTAATCTGTCAGCTTTACATTCATTTACTTAATTATAGCATATGTTCAGTAAGTACATCAATATCTCATCCGATCTGTTATGACTACCAAAGCAACAGGAGAGGAGAGAAAGTTATACAGAGAGAGACAGACAGAAAGAGAAAGACAGTTGAGCAGTGAATTAGAGAGACTGCATTCGACAGCAGCACATCTGCTATAAAAACTCCTGACAGAAGCTGTTAACATCACAGCTTTGTGTGTGTATGTGTGTGTGTGTGTGTGTGTGCAGAGGAACAGTATGACAGTGTTAGTGATGAAATAGAGGCAATCACACTCAGCCATTACTCTAACACACACACACACACACACACACACACACACTACTGCTGACTTAGGTCTGATTTGCTTACAGTAAATTACAGCTAGGACCTGGGTAAAGTATGTGTGTGGCTGATCTCTGTGTGAGATACATTTAGATCTATATTGGTCTGTGTATATTTGTGACTTACTGCCTTCTGGGGTGTGGCATCAGGGATATCCATCACTGCGAATCACAGACACCACAGTATTCCTGGGATAGGCTCCAGATCCACCATGATCCTGACCAGGGTAAAGTGGTTTCTGAAGATGAATGAACGAATCTGTGTGTGTCTGTGTGTGTGTGCTCACATTAGGGGTCGTCACAGTGGATCACTGGCCCGTATATTTGATTCTGGCACAGTTTTTACACCGGATGCCCTTCCTGAAGCAACCCTCCCCAATTTTATCCAGGCTTGAGACCAGCACTGAGAGCGCACTGTGGCTGGGGCTGTGGCTGTGGCTGGGGTTGGGGTTGGTTCCCTGGCTGGGAATTGAACCTGGTCCATAGCGGTGAGAGCTCTGTGGCCTAACCACCAGTCCTCCAGGGACCCTACTGTATACATTAATACTCCCCTGAAAATGAATGCCTAATTCTGACTTCTAGTATTTAATCAACATTTAATGGTTGAGTTGAGGGTGTTGAGTTGCCACTCAGCCTCATGTTAGGCCAAAAATAATTGCTGTACGCAGAGCAACTGGGAACTTGGTGATGTCATGCTGCCTTAGTGTTATATAAGAATTATGATAAATTTGATAAATAAAGAGTTATGATTGAATTTTCCTGACCTAGAAGTAAATTTAGTTATGAGTGGGCCTTGCTTACCAAGCTTCCCACTCTGTACCTACCAAAACCCTTTCATCATGGTGGACACGTCATCATGGTGGACACGGTTTGTATCAGTGATCAACTGAAACAAATGTTTTTTTGTTTTTTTGTTTTTTTTTTAATAAATGCAGCTTATTTTTTAAAGAACACGTGAAGGCAGGATCAATGCTCTTAAAAAACTCCAACTTTCCAAATAGTAATAATGACTTTTGAACGCCGAAGTCAGAAATTTCCACTAAGGCATAACTGTAGCATGATAACAGTTGACCATTGATACCCCACCAGATGAAGATCCCAACTGTTACTGCAATTTGCATTTCTTTACTTAATGAAATGTTTGTCCATTAAAAAACATAAAGGCCCTGTGATGGACTGGTGTCCAGTGCAGGGCATCGAGTGTTCCCAAGATCCAGATCCACCGCATCACTTGAATGAATGAATGAACGAATGAATGAATGAAACTACAAAACAAAACATAACCACTTCACATTGTCTTATATTTAGCCATCGACTAATTAGTAATGGTTAAGCATTAACAGGCCATTTAGTCATGTTAGCTGGACCTTTAAAGGGATAGTTCACCCAAAAATGAAAATTCTGTCATTAATTTCTCCCCTCACGTCATTCCAAACCCATAAGACTTTTATTCATCTTCAGAACACAAATGAAGATATTTTTAATGAGACCTGGGAGATTTCTGTCTCTCCATTGACAGTCCTAGGCATCGTAAAAGTAATCCATATGACTCCAGTGGTTTAATTCCAATTTTATGAACCGATTTGAATGCTTTGTGTGCGCAAAATAACTAAAATTAAGTCTTTATTCACAAAACATCATCTTCAGCATACATCTCCGACGCCCATTAACGAGAGAACCACGACGTGCGTGTTGTGTTGACGTGAGAGCGGACGTTCTCGTGATACAACCAGACCCGGAAGCGCTGCACTGTTTACAGCAGAGGAAGAGGAACGCTGTATGCAAGCTTCATTCATTACATTTTAAGATGACTTTGCATTTCCTGGATGCCAGAACCTTGAGAAACTTCCTCTGCTGTAAACAATGCAGCTCTCGCGTCAACACAACGCGTACGTGTCGTGGTTCTCTCATGAACGCGCGTCAGAGATCTGCAGGATTGAAGATATTTTGTGAATAAAGACTTAATTTTAGTTATTTTGCGCACACAAAGCATTCGGATCGCTTCATAGAACTGAGATTAAATCACTGGAGTCACATGGATTACTTTTATGAACTTTTTGGAGCTTGAAAGTTTTGGTTACATGGACTGTCAGTGGAAGAACAGAAATCTCCCAGATTTCATTACAAATATTTTCATTTGTGTTCCGAAGATGAACGAAAGTCTTATGGGTTTGGAACGATGTAAGGGGAAGAAATTAATAACAGAATTTTAATTTTTGGCTGAACTATCCCTTTAAGCAAGGAAGTTTATGTAACTGAACCTTTACAAATTTTAGTCTGATACCAAAATTCTTGTTTGGGTTCATGCTGATTTCCAAATTATATATTTATCCTGCATGCCACTGCATCTCTGGCAGTTTCCAGGAATTATATGAAATTCCATGAAGATACAGACAATGCTTTATTTATTTATTTATTTATTTGATATGTAAAAAGGTATATGAGGTCAACTTAAGGTATGATCAAGTATGTGACTATTTCATTTTCTTTTCGGATACACTTCCCTGTGTGGACTTGCATTGAGCTCAAATGGAATGAACCCCTTTCCAACATGGCGGACGCGTTGACGTAGCGTCTAGTTTGGCTTCCGTGTTGCAGGGCATTGTGGGAATTGCAGTCTCTCGCAGCACGGGGTTTTCCGTAGGAGGAGCCTGACGATAAGGGCGCTACATTTCCGTTCACAACTCACACTGAGCCGAAGGAGCCAGGACCAGTCCGGATACGCGTGACACGGAACCGAAACGCGCGAGCCCGTGAATGGAGCGTGTTATCCGGTAAGACGCGCTGCACTGAACACGCCGGCACGCGCTGTGCGTGTTTGCGCACGTGCGTGCGTGTTTAAGCAGCGCTCTATCTCTCTCTCTCTCTCTCTCTCTCTCTCTCTCTCATTCTTTTTTTTTTTTTTTTTATTATGTCGCGTGCTGTTTGTTATAAATAATGATGCGGTTTATGGTGCTGAGTTTGATCACGTGTGTGGCAAAATGAACCCTTAATTAAAGCAAAGGATAAATGCTAATTAATTTATTAACTATAACTAATTATAATGAACAGCTCTGTAGGAGAAGAGAGAGAGAGAGAGAGAGAGAGAGAGAGAACACACTGAGGTTGGAGCTAGTTTCATAAGAGGGATTGCACAATCTGTCATTTCCGTTGTCAAGTGTGTGTGTGTGTGTGTGTGTGTGTGTGTGTGTATATACACACTATACTAACAATAACATTTTGCAGTGTTATTTAATATTTCATTAAAGGTGTTGTTACTTAGCAAATTAAACTATATCCTCGCTGATATGATGAAGTTTTCCAGACTGAGACTTTAAAATGTAGTTTATTGAAAATTTGTGGAAGGAGTCTCCAGTGTCAGCGTCAGTCATTCTTCAGGACACAGAAGTTCGCTCTTGATAAGCTGCGTATTTTATGATGTTATGGAACAGGAACGCCTGTTTTGTTTTGAGGAACATTAAATGTAACTATAAATGGATAAAAAAAAAAGTATGACGTGTCGTACATAAACAAAATAATAATTGTAATCGCTGGCAAATCGCTGCGGTATAAGAGGAATAACGCAATGCGTGACGTGCTGTTATTGGAAAATAATCGACTTCGAGGTAGTCGGGTCGCATCACACCACAGCACCCTGTCGTTGATTATTTCAGTATGTAGCAAAGAAAAAACGTGAAATATTTGTGTAATTTATGTTATTTGTATAAATAATTTGATTTATCTAAATATATTTCTATATGAAAATGTATAATAATTATTTATATGAATATTTATGCAACTATATTTATACATGAAAGTATATGATAATTATTAAGATTAATTTTTATATTTAAAAAATATCTTTTTTTAAAGTAATATGGCCGCTACATCAAAAGGAAATCAGTGCGTATATCTGGTAACCTGTTTATCTTGTAATTTTGTGTTTATGGTAAATGAAGTTAAGACCCAGACAATTTAAACAGCACTCAGCAATTCAGTAAAAAAAATTCTAACAAATTGTTTAACACCTGATTTTGATTTGCATATTTTTTCCTCATTAAAATATAAATGTATGTAGGTTATAAGCGAGTCCACTACTTTTTCAGTGTGTAAGAAATCAGGGGTGCAGAAAACAGTAATGTCTCCACTTTAAAGTATTTAAATGTAAAGCTACCACCACCATGTTTCAAAAACAAACAACTTTAACAAACTAATTTAATATAATTAATATTACAGCATTCATAATGTAACAAAAATATCTTGAATGGATTCTCTGTTTCTTAAATACTGGGTTTAATGAGTGTTGTGTGTGTTTACAGTTGTGGTGTGTGTGTGTGGGTGTGTGTGTGTTTAGTACACACTGTAATTGCCTCTTAGATTGAGCAGCTTATTGATCAAACACAGAATTTGATTAATCAGTGTAGTGTGTGTGTGTGTGTGTGTGTGTGTGTGTGTGTGTGTGCGCGCACTGCCACAAACAAGAGGCCTCTAAGTGCTTTACGTCTGACTTGAATCAATTAAGTGTCCTTGTAGCTTTTGCATAATTGGCATTCCAGATTTCCCATAATGCTTTTCAATGAAATTAAAGCACACCATTATGGAGGATTTTGCGTGTGTGTGTGTGTGTGTGTGTGTGTGTCCGTCCTTCACATCCTCCTTTCATCTCCGCTCACTTTCTCCATCCTTACTTTCTCATTCCCTCCATCATCACTTTCTCTATCACTTTCTCAGTTGCTACATCCTTTACTCACTGACCATCTCCATGTGAGTAGTTGTGTGTGTGTGTGTGTGTGTGTGTGTGTGTGTGTGTGAGAGTGATGGATGCTGGATGCTGCCGTGGTGGCACAGGGGACCCATCGCTCTCATCCTCTCAGTGGATCTTCCATTACTGTCTGGCACACACACACACACACACACACACACACACACACACACAGATATCCCTGTCTCTGTTATTAAATCATCCATATCTCAATGAACCCTGTTCCTCTAATGCTTCTCTCTCTCTCTCTCTCTTTTTTTTTTCAGGATGTTCGTCTCCATTCTCCTCTTCCTTTGCTTAATGTGGGTGGTTCATGCCACCCTGTTAGAAGCCCCGCCCACTAGCCAATCAGGTAAGAGCTTTGATAAGGTAATCATAAATGTGGCTCCTCCTTCTCTTCATCCTGCTGCCAGTTTTAAGTTTAGCACAATCGCTAAAATGACTAATGTTTTAGTAAGGTTTAAAACAGACTCTCTTCCCTACAAAGACTAAATAAATATCATCGTTGTTCCATTCTGGATGTGTCCCAAACTACAAGTTCTTATTCAGTACAAAGGTTAAATAAATACTAGGGGTGTAACGATACACTCGGGTTATGATTCTATTCGATTCACGATACTGGCTTCACAATTCATGATTCAATTCGATTCTCAGAATGTTTGAAAAAAAAAATTTGAATGAAGAAAAATTTGGACTGAAAAGACTTTTTTTTTAAATTTCTGGATCATAAACAATGCAAAATAATGTCAAAAATAAATTAAAAATTGATATGAAGAGAGCTTTAATATTGTAAACAAAATATAATACAGGTTCACCATATCTTAAAAATAAATAAATAAATAAATAAATTCTCCCAAAAATTTGATTGAATAAACAGTGTCTCTGACCCAGGGGAAAATGATGGATTGAAACATAATGAGCTCCGTAGCAGCACTTGAGGCATCATTTTAACTGAATATAGAGCTCCAAAGTCAGTTAAAATGCCAGCCTTCTGTGGCCTCTTTTCCAGAAGTGCTGGGCTGGTGTTATTTGAAAGCTACTGAAGAGCTGTTATTAAATGATATAATGTAGTTGTGTAACAGTATAACTGATATACTGTCTGTCGGTCGTTGCGATCTGCCGCTATCGTCCAGCGTGCTCTCTATATATTCTGTGCAGATGCGTAATTAATAGAATGATGATATATACAACGTGAATTGTACATTCCCATGATGCACTTCACAATCGTGAAGTTTTTTTGCATTGTGATGCATCGTGTCACAATATATCACTACACGGCTAATAAATGCCATCATTATTCCACTCTGGATGTGGCCCAAACCACACTTCTTATTCACTACAAAAGCTAAACATATACCGTCGCTTTTCCAATGTGGGTGGACATGTTCCAAACCACAGACTCTTATTCAATACTAATGTCAAACAAATACTCATATTAATTTCACCGTAGACTTTTTATTATTTGATATTAACTGACCACTCTTGTGTTATTCATGAGTTTAGTGACACCTATTTGAAATTAACAATATAAAAAAATTTACATTTTCATTTGACTTTCACACACGTATTATTCAGGAAAGACTATAAAATGTCACACTCCCTAAATAGTGCACTACGTAGTGAACAGGCTGGGGTTTATGATGTACAGTGGGCCAGCGGCATACAGCATTGCAGTGTGGTTCTTCTGAAACACAGATGATCCGTGTGTGTGCGTGTGTGTGTGTGTGTGTGTGTGTGTGTGTGTGTGTGTGTGTGTGCGGGAAGGGGATAGTGAGTGTGCGTCATATATTCTGTTCTGACGCAGAATTGTAAATCAGTTATATTATGTGTGGTGATGTTAGCATGCAGACTGTACTAGCATAAACCAAAGCAGCAATATACCTGTGTGTGTGTGTGTGTGTGTGTGTGTGTGTGTGTGTGTATTTATGCACATGGTATGTAGGGGGAAAAAATGTATACAGTCTTTAGTGCACAATTGTAAATTCATTCATTCAGAAAGCCCTGTGTGTGTGTGTGTGTGTGCGCGCTAAGTTCCGTGTGTGTGTGTACGTGTGTGTGAATTTACACTGCTGTAATTGATTTTGGACTTTCTAATGTTTTACAGTACAGCCAACATTGATATAGGATAGAATATTGATATAATGTGTGTGTGTGTGTGTGTGTGTGTGTGTGTGTGTGTGAATAAATGTCCATGTCAGAGATGAGAGCGTGATATTGATTTTTGTATAGTTATTGCTTATTCTGTACACTCTGCTTCCAGCACTCATCACACACAGCCTGTTGTGTGTGTGTGTGTGTGTGTGTGTGTGTGTGTGACTATAAGACATATTGTACAGTCCCCATCAAAAGTATTGGAACGGCAAGGCCAGTTCTTTTGGTTTTGAAATACACTAAAGGCAAACGACGATAGATCAGAATTTCAGCATTCATTTTCTGATATTTACATCTAAATGTGTTAAACTTAGAACATGGCACCTTGTGTTGGAACCCACCAATTTTTCAAGTGATCAGAAATATTGGAACATGTGACTGACAGGTGTTTCTTGTTGCCCAGGTGTGTCCTGTTAGATTGATTGTTTAAATAATTAATAGCTCTGAATGTCTGCTCTTGGTCTGAGCCCTGGGTTTTTCCTGTGAAGATTGAATTTGTTGTTAAAAAGGGTAAACCAACATGTAGACCAGAGAGCCGTCTATGGGAGAAAAACAAGCCATTTTGAAGCTGAGCAAAGAGGGAAAATCTATCGGAATCTCAATGTTATGCTAAAATCATTTCAGAAATGAGTTAGCATTTGTGTGTTAGCATGCTAGCATTGGCATGTTAGCATACTTTGCACATCTCAGCATAGGACAATGTTTTAGAGTACTGTTTGTAAGCATTCCTTCTGGAGAGAATGCTAGTTGAGGAAAATATGGCATGTATGTTTGTGTTAATTTTACACTGTGATTGAAAATGTGATCATCTTCTGTGCGTGTGTGTGTGTGTTTTTCAGGTCCACAATGTATGAACTGGGGTGTGTATGAAAGGGAAAAGGTGAGAGTGTATGAGGGTGAAGCGGGGAGAATACACTGCCCGCTCTTCTCACACCCGAAGCTGTATAACTACGCTCAGATCCAGAGCACGGGACACACACTGCTCTGGTACCGACATACACACGAGCTGGAGGAGCCGGTTGACCTGAGCCTCCCAACGTTCGTCAAACACAGAGACGCACTGTGGATACAGCCGGCCAGCATGCAGGACAGAGGAGAGTACATCTGCATTCTCCGGTACACACACACACACACACACACACACACAGACACACACACCTAGTAACAAATATCTAACTTAACATTCTTTATTTGTATGTTACAGAACGATACACTTACCCGAAACACACTAACAACTAGGCTTAACTTGCTTGACTGCTGAAGAAGCATGCCCATGTGTGTAAACAAATTAATAAATGGATGTTACAGTTAGACTAATATTGAAATAATAATGCTGTAGTCCATGTGTGTGCAGGAACATGTCATCGTGTGTGAAGATCGGTGTAAGACTGGATGTGGTTCCCCGTATGGGCGACTGTGACGACACACTGCACCGTAACTTCTCCGTCCCATTGCAGAGCAACTACACACTTCGCTGTCCCAACGTTCAGCACCTACCAAGCAAGACGTACAACGTCGTCTGGTACCATGTGAGTTTGAGTGTGTGTGTGTTTGTGTGTGCTCTAAGGTTGTACAGGATACAGTACAAAAAAGTATCACAGTGGCAATTTACTGCCAAGAGTATGATATCGTAGTTTTTTTTAGTATGATACTGTAGTGTTTTGTTACGAAACCGTAGTGTTTTGTTACGAAACCGCAGTGTTTTATTACGATACCGAAGTGTTTTATTACGATACCGACGTGTTGTAGTACGATACGGAAGTGTTGTAGTACGATACGGAAGTGTTGTAGTACGATACCGACGAGTTTCAGTACGATACCGTAGTGTTTTATTACGATACCGACATGTTGTAGTACGATACCGCCGTGTTTCAGTGCGATACCGCCGTGTTTCAGTGCGATACCGACGTGTTTCAGTGCGATACCGACGTGTTTCAGTGCGATACCGACGTGTTTTTGTACTATACCGACGTGTTTCAGCGCGATACCGACGTGTTTCAGCGCGATACCGTAGTGTTTTATTGCGATACCGTAGTGTTTCAGCGCGATACCGTAGTGTTTTATTGCGATACCGACGTGTTTCAGCGCGATACCGACGTGTTTCAGCGCGATACCGTAGTGTTTTATTGCGATACCGTAGTGTTTCAGTGTGATACCATAGTGTTTTATTGCGATACCGTAGTGTTTCAGTAGGTTTTCACTCTTTAACTATTGTATCAGTGCTAGAATTGTGATAATGTGGTGATATCGTTATTAAGGTCAGATCTTTATTACCGTGATTTATTACTGTGATAACACTGTGTTTGTGTGTGTGTGTGTGTGTGTGTGTGTGTGTGTAGCACTGTAAGAGTGACTTTTTCGACCGCATCTACAGGGATGTGCGCAATCACGAGCTGATGATCTATCAGATGTTCTATTTTTACGTCGGCCCTTACACCTGTGTCGTCACCTACCAGAGCAACGGACACACACTCAACTACACACATACCATCACCCTCAGAGCCGTGTGTATGACTTAACGCACACACACACACACAAATACACTAATACAAATACTGCAATCATTCATCTTCCTGCCTGTCTTTAAAACAACTTCTCTGATGTTTTACACTGTACTGCATTCAGACAGCCTAGATATGCTAACTCTCTAATGCTGAAACATAACGCTAGCACGCTAAAACACTAGTGCAAACAAATAGCCAATGTATGCTAATGACAGCCTTTGTGTTAGTCTGTATGCAGTACTGGTCCTCAAGGATACTTATGTGTCTCTTTCTCTTCTTCTCTGTGTGTGTGTGTGTGTGTGTGTGTGTGTGTGTGTGTGTGAGAACAGCCAACGGTGAGGCCAAAGAGCCAATGATTTGGAATCCAGCTGTTAATGATATTTACACTGTCAGTGTGGGTGAGTCTCAGGAAATTAATCTGATGGTGGTGGCCTGATGTGAAGCGGATTTACTGTTATGAACCAGAAGCTTATGATTATTTTCTGCTTGTCCCAAAGTGTTTTATTCCTCTTACACCACAGCAGTTTGCCAGACATGAATGAATAAATATTTTTTCCTTATTAATGAACAACACCTCATACTTTTTATCCATTTATGTTTACGTTTAATGTTGGGGAACATCCATGAGAGAAGTTCTTTCACCAGCCTTTTTTTTTTTTTTAATCTGAAGTTATTCAGATGCATTTTATTCATTTTTTTTTAAATATTTGATTACATAAAATTAATTTCATGTTGTAATCAATATAAGAACCGTATCGTACAAGGATTGCCATTCTTTGATTTTAATTAATCCAATTTTTCATACATTTTTACTTTGATATTAATATATTTGAACAAGTGTTTGAACAAAAAAAGCTGAGTTTTTGTGTAAGTCTGACCTGAGCGTGTGGAACAGCGAGGAAAGAAAGCTATTTGTGAGTTTTCTGAAGCCATTGGGCTTCCGTTCTCATGCTGCGCACAGATCACGCTCCACTCGCCAGCTTGCGATTCAAGTTGAATTTTGAGACTTTGCGGGGGGCGGGAATAAGATGTTTGTTCCCATGGCCACGATTGGTCACTCTCAGCCTCATTCTCGATGGCCGACCTCGCACTCCCTATCAGTGATACCATTTAAACGCAATACGTTTTATTAGAGCCATTAATGTATGACAAAAGCTAGCAAAAGCATAGTGACTCCATCTATAGGGGTAATGTGCTAAGCGGTGGGTTTCTGTGGTAACGCTACAGGCAAGGATGCAAAGTTGGCGTGCCGCGCGTTCCTGCCATACCTTAATGACGAGGAGCCGCAGGTGTGGTGGAGCATCAACAATAAGACGCTGGAAGAACTGTCAGAGCCTCGATACTCCTCACCTGCAGTCAGGTACACACACACACACACACACATGTACCACCTCATCGACAGCTACGCACACATGGTGTGATGCTGAAGGCCTTCAAATCCCAGTATTTGCATGATAATTGTTTTTTAATCCTGTGTGTGTGTGTGTCTGTGTGTGTGTGTGTGTGTGTGGGTGTGTGTGCACAGGGTGCTGGAGGATGATTATGGTGACCGTAAAGTGGAGAGAATCTTGAATGTGTCACCGTTTAAAGAAGAAGATCTGCACAAAGAGTTTCGCTGCTCTGTTCAGAACAGCAAAGGATTTGACAGCAAAGTCGCCACACTGAAGGAGGAGGGTAAACACACACACACACACGCACACACACACACACACACACACACAAAAACATGCCAAGCTAGTAAACCTCAGAGCTGACACTATATATTTCCCAATGTCCCAAATTTCCCAAAAAAGCTTATGTTCCCAAAATCCTTTAGCACTTTTCCATTGGACGGTGTAGCAGAGCTCAGCAAATTACCCATAATCCTCCATGTTGTTGTTATTTCCACTGCCAAGCAAGCCCTACTATACCTAAGTACACTATATGGCCACAAGTATGTGGACACCTGACCATCACACCGGTATGTGGTTCTTCCCCAAACTGTTGCCACAAAGTTTGAAAGAAACAGTAGTAGAACGTCTCTGTGTGCTGTAGCATTACAGTTTCCCTTCACTGGAACTAAGAAGCTCAAACCTGTTCCAGCATGACGATGCCCCTGTGCACAAAGCGAGCTCCATGAAGACATGGTGTGTGAAGGTTGGAGTGGAAGAACTCGAGTGTCCTGCACAGAGCCCTGACCTCAACCCCACTGAACACCTTTGGGAAGAACTGGAACACCGACTGAACCCCAGACCTCCTCGACATCCCAACATCAGCGCCTGACCTCACTAATGCTCTTGTAGCTGAATGAACACAAAAATCTAGTGGAAAGCTTCCCAGAAGAGTGGAGATCTGGAATGGGATGATCAACAAGCACATCTGGATGTGATGGTCAGGTGTCTACAACCCTTTGGCTGTATAGTGTAGCTGTCCTGACTTTAGTTACCCTTCTTGCCCAGGTACCATGTGATCCAAGCCAGGACGAGTGGGTGGAGCTAAAAGAGCAGCACATCCATCATAGAATAATCCTGAGAACTTTCTCAGGCTGGAGTCACTTCTGTACCAGCACAAACATCTTCATTAGAAGTGTAGAATTTATTTCTAGAATTTCTTCCTCTTTTCTTGCAGAATGATGCAGCAACATCACAGTTTTATCCAACGCTTTAATGTTTGCATTAATTTTCATTGCAGTATTTACACACATTAACCTTTTCACGTCACTCTTTAGCTTGATTTTCGATTTCTTTCCCTTGATCCAAGTAAAATCCTCCATCTTTTAGTTGGGGTAAATGGTAAACGGATGTCTATTCCCTTCGTTTGCGCCATATGCAGGATATAACATAACGGCGCTATATAATATAACGTCCTCCCTCATGTGTGCTGTAGAAGGAGATTTGAAATTCAGGCACAGATGCACAGCTGGTAAGGTTTGCAGTCGAACATCTGTTTTGTGCACACTGAGAAAAAAAAGGGAAAGTGTCGTCGATCATATCTGATCTACTAGTTTGAATTATGTTCATTATGTAATGATTGTGTGTGCTGTCTTTTTTTTTTTACATTAAAATGTGTGTGTGTGTGTGTGTGTGTGTGTGTGTGTGTGTGTGTGTGTGTGTGTAGTGTACATTCCCTCTGTAGAGCTCGGCTGTGGTCTCGGTGTGACTCTGGTTCTCGCGTTGTTGCTCTTTGTGTTGTATCGTGTGTTCTGGCTCGAGGTGCACCTTCTCTATCGCTCCTGGTTCGGCACGGACGAGAGAGACACAGGTAACACACACACACACACACACACACACACACACACACACACACACACACAGATTGAGTGACACACCTTACCTCACAGGGAACTGTTGTTGAGCTTCCACTGCAGATGTGTTCCAAACCACATGCCCTTTACAGTACATATTTTGCGTGTGTGTGTGTGTTTGTGTGTTTATGTGTGTATGTAGATGGTAAGGAGTATGATGTGTACATCTCGTACGCACGCGACACTGAGGAGGAGGAGTTTGTCATGGCAACGCTGAGGCGTGTGCTGGAGGCGGAGTTTGGATACACAGTGTGTATATTCGACAGAGACAGTCTGCCAGGAGGAAGTGAGTACACGAACCCACACACACACTACAGACTGGGAGCGAGAAAGTGTGTTGAACGAGTTTGCCGAATGATCCCGTAACATTCTCAGGTCAGCAAAGGTGGTCGTGGTCAATTTAAGCATCTGACATACAGATGCTTACAGACAATAATAGTCTGTGTAATGTTAGCTAGCTAACCAGCTAGCTATGTTATAGTAGTCCAAAGTGCTTAGCTAACCATTTTCAGTTAATGTTTTAATTTAATGTTTACAAACCAAAGTCAGTTCCTGTTTTCACTTATGTTACAGCAGCTATAAAAAGTCATTTTTCCCACCGGGTCTCTCTTTTTCATTGTCATATAATGGCATATTTTGAAAAATCTGTATATTATTATTATTATTATTATTATTAGTTTAACGTATTATAATGAGCACATTAATGTAAACCTGTGATTTGCTGTACACCACTACACCAACACCACTAGACAAATTCGCTAGCATTTGCAGGAGCTGACATTATTTTTTTCTCAATTACTTACTAAACACGATTAATTTAATTGAGTAAAACCAATAGCAAAGTTCTGCTATATTGCAATTAAACTGATGTGGTGGTGATGTCACATGATTAGATTCGTTATTGGCTGATCATATTTAGCTCTGCAAAATCGTGTGTGTGTGTGTGTGTGTGTGTGTGTGTGTGTGTGTGTGTGTGTGTAGCTGTAACAGAGGAGACTCTGCAATTCGTAAGCCGTAGTCGGCGCTTGCTGGTCATACTGAGTGCATGCAGTGCATTTCGGGATGCCCAGGCTCTCCTGGAGGTTCGGGCGGGTGTGTCTGCCATGCTGCGGGGGGGCAGCGTGAAGCTGGTGCTGGTCCAATTTAAAACGACTCACACGACACGTGACAAGAGTCACAAACGGGACACACACAAGTGCGTGAAAGAGCTGCGCCGCGCACGTATCGCTCTAGCGCTAGTCCAGTGGGAGGGAGACAAGTCTACCTCACTGACGTCTCACTTCTGGAAGAAACTGCGGCTGCAGCTGCCCGTCCGCACACCGCCACAAACAACAAAACATACACAGGATACGTCATATACCGATGAAAAACAGAAATCAGAGAGTACATTGCTAATGCTGGAATCGTTACATATGCCTAACACACATGAGAACAACAATACACCCAAAGAACACACAGACACGTTACACAAAACATAATCACCATCATCCATCACTGTCGTGTGTGTGTGTGTGTGTGTGTGTGTGTGTGTGTGTGTGTGTGTGTGTGTGTGTGTGTGTGTATATATATATATATATATATATATATATATATATATATATATATATATATATATGTATGTATAAACGTAAATGCCATGTGGGCATATCCAAAAAGTATTGTGACTCAGGCCAAGAAAATGACCCTGTATAAGGGTTAATTGCTTTTTTTTTTTTTTTTTAACGCAAAAACTACTGTAAAATTATAAATTACATGTTATATAAATGTTTTCGCTGTATTTGTTTTCACTGACAAAAAATGTATAGAAATATGAGTTAGAGTTTCATTCATTAAAAAAAGGTAACAGGTAACGCCCACTAATTCTGAAATTACGCAACTAGCCAGTGTTACAAGGAGGAGCCGTTAGTGAAGCATGTTAGCTAAACATAATCAGGCCCTTTTCACAAATACCAGAAGTACGTAGTCACAGGGTAAAAGATTTTCCGCCTAATAAACAATGACATTTCCCAGTTCACTTGTAATGAAAAGAGTTTATCCTCTTCACTGTTGTCGAAACTGAAATTCAAAAATACATTAGGACGCAACCGGAATAAATAATAATTATAAATTCTTCGTGGAGAACTTCTTTCACAGCTGTCAGGTTAACGTGGATGATAACTAGCTTCGTAGTTACGTGATGTTGTTCATGTATTATATTTCATACGTTACCATTTTAATTTATTTGCATTACTCACTTTTACAGAATGATAAAATTGTGGATAGATGAAGCAGTTAGTTAAATATCGCTGATGGCATCTGTTTGCTAACATTAGTTCCTAGTTAGCTAGGACACTCGTAATGATTTATTTTGTTATTCCGCTGAATGTCTTAAAGGTCTGCCAGATTAGCTTCGTTTCGATCTCTAAATAGCTGAAGTTAGCTATTTTAATATTAGTTTTCTACAAAATAATAGAAAATACTGACCTGACTTTGGCAGTAACAGTAGCACCAACCTTCATTGTATTATTGAAAATAAATTTTCCCTGTGAAGGCTACGTCTGGCAGCAAAAAAAAAACCAGAAGTGTTACAAGCTTGCACATTAATAGATTCATAAAATACAGTATTAAATATAATTAGCTTGGTAATGTTACGCTGAGGAGTTAACACTGAGAGTTAACTGATTTGCTAGTTAGCTAATATCACTCTATACAAAAGTATTAAATAAGCCAGGATACAGGGTACTTTGGTAAATTAACAGTATAAATATACATGTTTTATTTTTCACACGCTAGCTTTTAAGTATCTAAATGTATGGGTTTTTTTTACACAACCTGAACATTAAGCATTTCATTGTGTGTGGGTGTGTTACAGTATTCATGTCATTCAGCCATTTTATACTGCTTTGATTTTGTGATTTGATTTGATTTTGATCATGTTTCATTTCAACTGTGTTATTACAGAAATGAATAAACATCATGTTCATATTCAACTGAGTCATGCATTTCATTCACACTCATAACAGATCACTATGTAATTCACATTCAGCTCATTCATACAGGCACCTCATGAGACAGCACATACTGAATACAGGAATATGCTAATATTCTAAAGTGAATGGGATGCTAGTAAAACAAATGCTAGTTAACAACTTGGAGTAATTTCATTTGTTAGCTACCAAACCTATAATGGTTACAAATGGAGTTATGAAATAAGTTTGGGAGAAAATACCATGTCAAAAGCTCTACCTTCTTTCTTTCTTTACTTCCTATAAATTTTCATCTCTCTCTTTCTTCAATAGTGATGAAGTTTCCACTTCTTCCCTTCTTCTCTCTCAATGCTCTCAGCCCTTCTCAAAACCCGTGTCCTTCCTTTCTCTCAAAGTTTGCAGCCTTTCCCCCTTTCCAGCTCTCTCTTTGCAGCCTCCTTTACTCTGAAGGATTGCAGACAGACTTTCTCTGAATGAATGCAGATGCTGTTGCTCTCTCTCTGACAGATCGCAGACTCTCTCTCTGACGGATCGCAGACACTCTCTCTCTGACGGATCACACACACTCTCTCTCTGACGGATCGCAGACACTCTCTCTCTGACGGATCACACACACTCTCTCTCTGACAGATCGCAGACACTCTCTCTCTGACGGATCACACACACTCTCTCTCTGACGGATCACACACACTCTCTCTCTGACGGATCACACACACTCTCTCTCTGACGGATCGCAGACACTCTCTCTCTGACGGATCACACACACTCTCTCTCTGACAGATCGCAGACACTCTCTCTGACGGATCGCAGACACTCTCTCTCTGACAGATCACACACACTCTCTGACGGATCACACACACACTCTCTCTCTGACGGATCGCAGACACTCTCTCTCTGACGGATCGCAGACACTCTCTCTCTGACGGATCACACACACACTCTCTCTGACAGATCGCAGACACTCTCTCTGCCGGATCACACACACTCTCTCTCTGACAGATCGCAGACACTCTCTCTGATGGATCGCAGACACTCTTTCTCTGATGGATCACAGACATTGTGTCTCTGACAGATCACAGACACTCTCTAAAAGGTTGAAAGCACTATTTTTCTGTCTCTAAGAATCACAACGCTCTCTCTCTCTCTCTCTCTCAAAGATCATAGACACTCTTTCTCTCTCTGAAGTATTGCAGACTCTATCTCTCTGAAGGATCACACATGCTATTTCCCTCTCTCTGAATCATCTCAGACCCTCTCTCTCTGAAAGATCGCAGATTCTCTCTCTCTCTGCAGAATAGCAGATGCTATTTTTCTCTCTCTGAAGGATCATGTACACAAACTCTCTTTCTCAATATTTCTCACTGAAGGATCGCAGATGCTATTTTTCTCACTCTGAAGGATCACAGATTAACATACCAAAGTATGCTTACCAACTTTAATTCATTTGTCTTAATTTCCAAAACATCAGAAATGCTTGGCATGATTATGAACACCTTAGCCTGCTAGTGAGTATAAGAAAGTGTACACACCCCTGTTAAAAATGCAGGTTTTTGTGATGTAAAAAAAATACGAAACCAAGATAAATCATTTCAGATCTTTTTCCACAATTTAATGTGATATAGCAATATCATTCTGAGGCTCTATCCCCGCGCTGTAAATATTCACTGTCACAACATCCCTTAGTGTCGCTCATCTCACAAAATGTGTATTTGCAGCAGACACATCATGGCTCGCTGCAAAAAAAAAGTGTGTGACACAAAAGCTTGAGGTCAAGTTTATTATATGATGAAACGCGTCCACAAAACAGTGTTGTGCTCGTGATGCTAATTCATCAAATTCGCTGATGTCCACTCCCTTTTCACACTTCATTATGTACTTAATGACCAATGACCACCTCTCCGAAGGTGGAAAGGATCTGGCAACATTTTTGAAAATGTAGTTTTTTCTCTTTTCCTGTGAACGGGAAAACATACTTTTCTGAATATGCTGAGGCTTTTTTGAAAACCCTGTACATGCCCATTGCATTTTTGCAGATATTATGAAAGTGCTAGGATTCTGTCTATCAAAGCTGCTGATACAAAAGCTTGTTACTTTGTAGCCAATAATTATTTTTATTTGATGATGTATTTGCATTTTAATTTCACTTCGTTTTATTATTACATCCTCATGTGGAGGCGTCAGAATGTTGTACGTGCTATACTGCTGCTGGATCCACCACTCTGGCACTACAAACCTCACTATGACCTGAGATTATTAATAAGACCCAAGTGTAGCCTCGTTGCTAATCACTGACCCTGACCCCGCCATTTTCTTTTCCTCTGAGACATGTGAAGCCAACTACCACATCTTTTCAAACTCCAGGGCCCCTGATCCAATCCTGAGTCCAATCGGGGTACTATCTTTGTAGATTTCTGTGCATGTTCTCCTCGTGTCTGTGTGGGTTTCCTCTGGGTTCACCGGTTTCCTTCCACTTCCCAAAAACATGCAGTAGGTGGTTTGGCTAAAATAAATTGTCCTTAAGAGAGAATGTGTGTGTGCATGATGTGTGTGCATGATGCCCTGCAATGGGCTGGTGTACCATCCAGGGTGTATTTCCACCTCATGCCCAGTGTTCCCAGGACAGGCTGTGGAATCTAAAGTTGCTTGCTTAATACACACACCTCATTTTCACCGACATGGTAGTATGTGTTGCTGTGGTACAAGTGTGAGACACAGCAGCTCTGCTGGGATTTTTAAAGACCTCAGTGTTACTGCTGGGTTGAGAAAGAGTCCAGCATGCAAGAATCTCCAGCCAGCAGGGGTGAGAGACTGAGACTGATGAAGGGTAAAGGATGATTATATGGAAAAGCATAACTATATCTTGTTAAATGGCCACTTAATTTATGTGTACTGTTAGTGTCCTGTCTGTATGTGTAACGATAGTGTCCTCTGTGTGTGTGTGTGTGTGTCTGTCTCAGACCTGGCTGAGTCCGTCCTCAGGTGTATGCAGGCGAGTCGGCGGCTCGTGGTGGTGCTCAGTGGAGCATGTGTGTGTGAGAAGAGCGTGCAGAAGCTGGAGTGCGGGCTGTGTGTGTACCTGCACGGCACGTGCGGTACTCCGCTCATCACGGTGCGTTGGCGACGCGGTCTCAGGGCACCATGCTGTCGCGAGCTCACCGAACTGCGCCGGTGTGCCATCTGCGTGCACTGGCATGGTGCACAATCCCAACACCCCACCTCACGCTTCTGGAAACGACTGCGGCTTGCGCTCCCGGTCCGGCCACTCGCGCTCGGCCCGAGACTCATCGACAGCACGTCGTCACACTCCGACCTGGCGGCGGTGGCGCTGCGGCACACACACACCCATCCACGTGCTCACCTGCACACAGGCGGCAAAAGAGCACGTGGCTGTGAGGTGTGTGCAAGTGACAGTAAACAGGTCAACAGCAGAGGGAACAGCAAAATACAGAGCACACACTGCTGACACACACACACACACACATATACACACACACAATGCATAGGACATTAACATTATACATATAAAGCAACAGAAAATATACACATTTCTGAATTATAGACCACACACTGTGAACACACACACACTGAACTATACAATGTTAGAAATCACACTTTCTTACTTTCTCACACACATATTTAGTCTCTCTCTCTCTCTCTCTCTCTCTCTCTCTCACACACACACACACACACACACACACACACACACACACACACACACACACACACGACATGCTGCAAAAGGGCTATGCAGTGCAGTAATAAATTGTGTATATTCTAATTTAATGCAGTTTAATGTCTTTACTGTGCTGTGTTTCCTCGCTCAGACACCAGAGGGCAGCACATTACTATCTCAGAAAGGACGTGCCACTGAGATAAAGGTAAATACTAAAAGCAAGTTAAAAACAAAAGTGAAAAAAAAAAAAAGTTTTAAGCTGATTTTTAGATGGAGCTGTATAATGTAATGTAGCAGTGCAGTGCGTCGTGTTTAGAGCCGTTTGCTGAATATGTGGCAAAGTAATAAAACTATATATTTGCTTCGTAAGCCTTAGGGGCAGAGCTCCATTCTGGGTGGGGGCGGAGCTAATTTCTGGGCTGGAAAAAATTGGCCACTATGGTATCTTGGAATTATATGAATTTTACCCAGGATTAGAAACTTTTTTAACTTGATGTTTAACACCAGACAATGAGGTTCCATTTGTGCCAATCTTATGTCCACTAATTTATGGAATGTGTATAATGTTAACTGCTGACATTTGTAGTTTATAAGGCTGGATTTTAGTTCAGAATTTGTTGTCATGTTGTTTGTCGGCATCACTCTGCTTCTTTTTCTATTGGGTTGCTTTCATGTCTTTTCGACACACCAAAGCAAATACAAGGCAAAGGACACAATAGACAACAAATATAATGACACACACAGAGTGAACAGATGAGAAAATAACACACTCCAGTGAGAGCTGTGGTTAAATGCAATAACAGCCAATGTAGACCAGGGGTGTACAGTCTTATCCGGAAAGGGTCGGTGTGGGGGCAGATTTTCATACCAACCAAGCAGAAGCCACACCTGAGTCTAGTGAAAGTCAAAATCAACTGATTAACAAGGTGGAATCAGGTGTGGGTCCTGCTTGATTGGAATGAAAACCTGCACCCAGTCAGGATAAGACTTTGTGGATAAGACTGGACATCCTTGACATAGACGTATTGTACAAAGCATTCGACATAACTGAGCTTGATACCAGAGCTAATTCATCTGAAGACAAATCAAGACTCAGTTCAAGGATCAACTTTGGGGAAATTCATCTGCAAAATGATTCAGGTAGAAAAAAAATTCCTGAAGGTTTGAATATTTTCCTCTCACTCTGCCGGGTTCACACATTCACACACAGGTGTGTGTGTACTTTTAAAAGGTCATATGCTAGATTGTTTTTTTCTTGAACATTTTATTTTACAATTTTACTTTTGTCAAGCATGAGTGTTTGAACATAAAAACATATTTTGCACCTTCAAATGTTAGAAATGCTGTGTGTAAATCAAATGGTTCCAATCCCAATGAAGTCCAAAATTATGTAAAAAATTCTGGGGGGTGAATACTTATGCAAGAAGAAGGGGAGTTACTGAACTTTGTTTGAATTTGGTATCTATTTATATTGGAAAAGGGAATGTAACCCTGTTTCAACCTATTTGACTCATACTACACCAAGAGCAGGTGCAGCTAACGCTGAAAGAGCCTACACAGAAAACTATATATATACTTATATACAAAATTACACACAATGCAGAAATAACCCTGCTACAGTACAGTACAGTGGATGTGTATAAACAGGTGTTAAATTGGGATTTATGAGGTAGGGAGCTGTACTTCTTTCATCTGTGGAAAAAAAGCATATGATTTGTATGTCATTATTTAAAGCTCATGACATTGATATAATGGAAAAACAAGTTTTCAATATTTCCGTTTCTGTCTTAAGGGCTTAACTGATGACTTCCGTATGAATCTTTAAAATTTAGTCAACTTCAAATCTCTTCCATGGACATGGTGTTCATCTCTATGTTTGCTCTGATGCAGCAGTGCTGTAGTCCTGTAGTCTGGCCAGCGCTCCTACCTCTTCTTGTGTACACTCTGCTCAAACAGATCAACTTCCAAAGCTTCGAATTTCATCCTAATATTGCCGACAACACCATCACGCTCATCCTCTTGTAGATCGCTAACTAGCCAAGCTGAGACTCTGCTGTTTTTTAGACAAAGTGAAAACATGTTTTTAGAGTCATTTTGCAAATTTATTAAAAAAACATTCACTCAAAAAACTGAAATTTACATTACTATTCCGACCCTTTATTTGGTACTTTGTAGAAGCACCTTTGGCAGCAATTACAGCTTCAAGTCTTCTTGGGTAAGTCTCTACAAACTTTGCACACCTGGATGTGGGCAGCTTCTCCCATTCTTCCTGGAATTCCTCCTCTCAAGCTCAATCAGATCGGATGGGGAGCATCTGTGAACTGCCACCTTCAGGTTTCTCCACAGATGATCTATGCGGTTAAAGCCTGGGCTTTGGGTGGGCCACTAAAGCACATTCAGAGACTTGTCCCGAAGCCACTCCAGCATTGTCTTGCCATTGCGTCATTGTCATGCTGAAAGTTGAACCTTCGCCCCAGTCTGAGGTCATGCACTCTGGAGTAGGTTTACTTCAAGGACCTTTCTGTATTTGGCTGCATTCATCCTTCCTTCAAATCTGACCAGTATCCCCATACCTGCTGCTGCAATGTATCCGTACAGCACGATGCTGACACCACCATGCTTCTATAGGGATGGTATTAGCCAGTTGTTGAATTGTATCTGGTTTTCACCAGATATAGCACTTGGAGTTCAACCCAAAAAATGCCTTTTACTGAAGAGTGTCTTCTGTGTGAAGTCACCAAGGTCCTTCTAGCCTGGTTACTGAGGTTGGCTGGACAGCCAGCTAGAGGAAGAGCTCAAGTCCTCGTGGTTCCAAACTTCTTTCATTTCACAAAGATGGAGCCTACTGTGCTCCTGGGAAAATTCGAAGCTTTAGAAATGGTTTTATACTGTTGCCCAGATCTATTGCTGCATTTGACTAGAGGTTGTACTTGTAATTCTTGACCTCTAACCAGGAAAAAACTGGTTCCTGATTCCTACTCGGGAACTCTGGGTGGTCTTCTCCACTCCATATTCCTCTGAGTTGAACTAGTGACATCAAATCAACATGGCTGTGCACAGTGTCAGCAGTGAACAAAATAGCACTTCTTACCTTTAAAAGAATTATGTTGTATATACAAGCATTTGCTTTGGATCAGTCAACCTACAGAATAGTCACTTGTTAAATCGATAACACTGACTATACAGTTTGCTGTTCGGAGGAACAGGTAGCTGTCTGTCTTGTTGCTAACAACAGACTGAACATGTTTTTTTTTTCTTCCCACTCCACAGCTTGAATGCATCGAGGTCAAAATTATGTCCAACTTCCCACTTCTGTGACCTTATATACACAGGTGTGTGCCTTTCCAGATCATGTCCAATCAATAGATTTTGCCACAGTTGGACTCCAGGCAAGTTCTAGAGACATCTCAAGAGAATCAACGCAAACAGGATGCACCTGAACTGAACCTGGATTGCCTTAGCTATGCGACTGAATCCTCATTTAAAAGACAGATTTCAGTTTTTAATTTTTAATACATTTGCAAACATTTCTAAAAACATGTTTTGGCTGTGTCATTATGGATTATTGTGTGTAGAATAATGACCCAAAAAGTAAATTTAATCCATTTAAAATATGAAATTATAACACAGTAAAAGTATAAATATGTAAAAACCGAAGGGGTCGGAATACTTTCCGAAGCCAGCATATTTATATCTCATAGGTTTTGTATGCAGTATATCAACTCCTACAGCTTCAGAAGCACTTTGCATGTACATCTGATGTCCTCTTTTTTCTGTCCACAACGTCCTGCTGACTGCTGTCATCACTGCTGTTTTCCATTGCTCCTTCTGACGACAGCATTGTGTGTGTGGGTGTGTGTGTGTCTCGCGTTATGGGAAGTAAAACTCAAAACTGATGTCTGCTTTTTTTTTTTTTTTTTTTTTTTATCACACCCGAGTGCTTCCAACTTATCAGAAAGCCGTGAGTAATGTCAAGCACTTCATGACCAATCAGATTGCAGTTTCAGGTGGGTTGGGAGTGGGGGTGGGGGGATTGGGGGATTGGGGGAAGCCAGGAAAACCAACATGGTAGACAAAGTGCTGGTAGAAAGAGATACTGTAATGCTGAATATAAAACACTACCAAGTCTAATCGTATCTGTTATATGATGAACTAACTGAAAAGGAAAAAAGCAGTAACGGTGTTGTCATTTTTGCGGTGTACATGTTACATGAGCCGCTTTTTTAACTCTCTGGATATCACTTTTTCTGTATTAAAAAAAAAAAAAACACTTGTAGTGTGAAAGCAGCCTAATCAATAATCTAACCTTAGCCTAATTAGTCAATAATCAATAACCAATCATAAAACACTCAACAGCTAATGAATATTGAAACGACAATATTACAATACATTACAAACACCTCGCTGTTATCAGTCGCATTAGACGTGATGCCAAGATAGCTGCCAGAGCTGTGCATCCTAGCATTTCGACCATATTTGGGGCTGAATTTCCCGCTTTGCTGTACAACATGAACACAACACTTACTCACCTTACTTCGGAAGAGAATAAACGGTAAACAAAGTCGTCGATCCTTACGCACTTGAACTTAAACTGCTAATTCCAGCTAAACTGTCAGAAAGGGGAAGAAGAAAACTCTGTCATTATAGGGTAAGTCGATATCAGCTAACTAACTTGCTTTGGCTAATGTTAGCAATACCTGACGGCGAGATAGACTTCTCAGTTGTCCCACAACGTAGCTAGTTAGCGATCATAGCTATGAGGCAGCATGACAGGGAGGATCCACTGCACTGCGGCTTGTTGAAGATGTAGTGTGTGTATGTAGTGAAGCGTATTAGTGTATAAATACAAGTGTATAAAAACATGAATCTTCTTATTGAAGCACAGACTCAATCAAATTGATGCTACAGAGTGATGTCACATGAAATGCAAGGATGTGTGTAAACACAAGTGTGTATCTACTAAACAACTCTCTCTACATTTGGGCTGCTTCCCATATGCTAGTGCTTCGAACACAAGTGTATGGTTTGGGACGATACACACGGCATCAGAGAGAAGAGACGTTAGAAAAAAACTTGAAGTATAAACCTACAATATATAAACACACACACTTGTATATATCACTGGTGTGAATATTGTGTAGATTATGGGCATGTGTGTGCGTGCATGTGTGTGCGTGTGTGTGTGTGCGCGTGTGTGTGGGTGTGTACCGAATCACTGTTTCTGTTCCAAAGAACCTGAGTTTAGATTCAGTACTGTGATTGTACATGAGATTGTTTTTCTGTAGTGGTGCATCTTGGGAAATGTAGAGAAAGACATGATTATTGTCTCTGCTGGTAAATGGACGAGGAAGGTGGAGCCAAAAAGAGCAAAACAGGTATGTGTTCTACTCAGAGAAAACCCCTCAGTCATTTCTTGCCTCCCACACCTTCACTTTCATACTTTCACACACACACACACACACACACACACACAAACATTCCACTGGCTTTATTATTAATTCAGATAATTAATACTATGACTACATTTAAATTAAACCCTAACCTTGATGTCAGTAACCAAATGGAAACCTTTTGGGTCTTTTAGTTTTTCAAATCAAAGCTGCAGTATACAAAAAAAAAAAAAAAAGGCCTCACGAGGTCACAATTGCCAGATATTCTTTATCCTTTGGGAACGTTTCTGATGTATATAAGCCTGACATATTTGCCTAATGAGTAATATTGGAGCAAAATGACTGTAAGGGGAAAATAAACTGGATTATGAATATTCCTACAGTATAGGTAGTGTTTTTTCATTTTTTTTTTTTTTTTTTTTGTAATTCACCGTTAATTCACATTCACTGGCTGTTTTATCATCTTACTAAGACATAATATTTTTCTGCTGCTGTCTACACTGAATCATTTTATTCATCTGTAGAGTTACAGAACTGCTGACTAAACAAGGCTAACTAGAAGGAAAATTCTGTGGAGTTGGTACAGTTGTGCATCATGGCATGAACAGGATAACAGAATACAAGTAAAGCCGTTACTTAAAACTCAAGTACAGTGCTAATTCCTGTTTATTAGCTATTTTAAAACCACCACACCCAGGCTTTCTCGAGAAAATGGAAAAAAAAATGTCCAACTGTTAATGTCATCAGTATTATGAACACATGCATTAAAAGAAGTAACAGATCATTTCTTGGCATGAATGGGACAGTGTGAAGTGAAATTACATTTTAATATTTCTTTGATATCTAATATAATAATATAATAGCACTGTGTTGTATTCTCTGTGTAAAGAAACTGTACATTTTCTTACATTTAAAGTTACTATGAGGGGAAATAAACATTCAGACACACTTGTTTTTGTTATATAATATACTTCCTGTGCATACAGTATGTCCGCTTCATATTTACACACACAATGCCTTATTACTTTGTACCTTCAAATATGAACAAAAAAGTATGTATTCATTTTCATAAAGAAAGATATGTTTCTTTATGAAAAGGAATAGGAATATGTTAAAATTAGTACTTTGTTGCAAAGCTGTTGTTGATAATTACAGCTTTGAGAGGTTTATAGTGAGAAGTAATTCACTTTTCGCAGCATTATGGTTCAATTTTGGACCCATTCCTCTTGGCAGATCATCTTTAATTTTCTCCAAGGTTCGGAGGGTAGCTCTGATGGACTCACAGTTTCAAGATCCTCCACACATTTTCAACGAGATTCCAGTCAGGAGATTGA
Organism: Pangasianodon hypophthalmus; assembly: GCF_027358585.1. Lineage (NCBI taxonomy): Eukaryota > Metazoa > Chordata > Actinopteri > Siluriformes > Pangasiidae > Pangasianodon > Pangasianodon hypophthalmus. The sequence continues at coordinate 1,672,485 of NC_069723.1, forward strand.
CTAGACCATGTGAAGCCTTATTTTGTCTTGTTGAAAGATCCATTTTCTCCCCAGATTCAGTTTCTCAGACAATGAGATTAAATTCTCCTCTAATATGTCATATATCTGGTACAGAGAAGCAGCCCCATAGCATGATGCTCCCACCACCGTGCTTCACTGTGAGTATTCTGTGGGTATTCTTGGGATCATCCGTGCAGCTCTTCATTTTCCATCAGTGACAAGCTGAATTATTGTGGAAGGGTTCTTCCAAAGTATGTTGTTCTCTGTGTAACTGCTGCTGCTGCTACTTTCAGGTTATCCTGCAACTCTTATCATTAGTCTGAGAGAACCCTGGGATATCTTGCATGGCTCACCTGTCTGGTGATGATTAGTTCCATGAACCTGCATATTATTGAACCAGTTGTACTGACAGGGATGGTTAAAGTCTTTGTTAAGGCTCTGTAGCTTTTTTCCTTAGAGTGTTGTTTAATAATTTTGTCCCTGAGAACTTTAAGAAGCTCCTTCACCTTCATCATGATTGCTACTTGTTGCGTAAAATCTTCCCAACCAATGACGACGTCTTTTATAATGACACTAGGTGCAATTTGCACTTTTTTTTTTTTTTTGCAGCTTTTATATGTAGAACTTGTTTTAATGTGACCTTTACATATATCTTTTACACCTACTACAACATTTTCCATTTTATTTAAATATCCTGTCTGAAAACATGCTTATGCTTATGAATACATACGTAATAAAACTTTCTGGTTTTATGTAAATAGTACAAAGTCAAAATACATTATGTGTGTAAATTTGGTGTTGTGTATTGAGTGGATATATGTTACCGTATGTAAGAAGTGAACTTGCTGATGAATGCTTAACTAGCCAAGCAAAAACTTTTCCCCACCTCGTGGTATTAGCATCTATAACGTTTCCCCCCCAAGTAATTTTCATGTCACGCAGGGAGTCTGTCTACTATCAAGTGAGATTTGAAGTGTGTGGTTTTATAAATAGTTTTGATGGAATTAATTAATTTTTAATACCTGACCGGAAAGTGCAATTTATTATTTTAGTGTTTTGTTAGAAGGAAATCATCAAGCGTACAAAATATGCCAGGAAAAAGTGTTGTCTATTCTGTTACCTAATGCAGGTGAATATAGTTTCTGAGAAAAAAGGTTTTAAAATTCTTATAAAGAAAATGAACCATATCGGAAAGGTCGATCTGTTTGAAATATTCTTGAAAGTAAGTAGAATTGCCCCAAAACAGAAGGCTAAGAAGCGTATTTTTCTTGGTTTAAAGCCTTGTGCAGTCTAATATAAGCGTATTTAACATTTTTCACACGTTTGATACAAATTTAATAATCTGATTTAAATTCACCTAGATCAGACTAATTAAATAAAGGTGCTTTATTGTATTTCTATGTCTTCAGTGCCACTAATGCTAGGATATGTTGTTTTTTTTTTTTTCCTTCTCCCAATTAACAGTAATACTCAAGTCACAATCCCGGCTTATGGAGTCATATAAAAGAAATTTAATTGCAAATTGTAAAATTCGTCCTTCAATAACCACCTGTAGGTTAAAGCTCAGTGCGTAGGACGTAGGATGTAGGATGTTTGGTTAAATTTGAGAATTTGAGTCATTTGAGAAAACAAAAAAAAACTAAAACCTGTTCTTGAGCTTCTGTGATTCGCTCTGAAACTTCAATAATAGTAACTTTCAATAATTCATAGTCAGAATTGACAGGTGGGAAATTTTGAATGGACACGTCATGTAGAAGCAGCTCAGATACGTCCTAGGTCACTGCACAGCCAAAGATTCGACCCAGTGACCTGTACGGCGAAACACAGAGCTGCAGGTATCGTAACGAAGAAGCCTTTTCCCCTTCGACAAGGCTTTACCTTCGAACCAGATAACATGCGAGAGACACAGGGTCTTTTTTCTTCCATCCTGCAGTTTAATTCAGGTTTCAGGTTTCTGCTGCTGTTTGTTCGAGAACGATCAAATTTACCTAAATTTTATTTTACATTTGATGTAAAAGTGTAACGGTGTTTTCCTTTAAAGAAATCTGTGAATGATGAATTCCCCTTAAAACCCTCTTATAAGAGGAGGATTGGAGCGTATACTCTGGCATGTGTGCAGGAATCAGTGCCCCTTCAGAGAAATCCGGATATTGGATTTCGTTCGCTTTCTTATGAATGAAGTCATAAGAAAAACCTTTGTAGGCTTTTAAAAAAAATTCAGTCATATGAGCTGTTACCAAACTATCTAGCCATTTAGCTCAGTAACAGAGCATCAGTTTAATTTTTGTTTTATCCAAATCATAAAATGTGGGTTTGTTTTAAACCCCAAAATTTGCTTCATGATCACATGACCATCGTTTAATAAACGGAGTGACTTTTATTTGACAGCAAACAAGAATACTCCAGTTAGCTTGCGTTAGTTCGACGTTACGTAAGATAGCTAGCATTGCTACAAGGGGCTATCATTGGAGTAGATTAGCTAACCGTGTTAAAATCTTTTAATTCTGATTGGTCAGAAGGTGTTGATTAATTTTCCCTAGCAACTGATGACATCCTTAGCTTGCTCTGGAACACGCTTTACTCGAATGAAAAAATAATTAACATAATGGCGACAAAGAAATGTCTTTTATAGCTATGAGGAGTGTGTTTGGGTTCAGACGTTTCTTTATTGTCACAAAAATGGTGTGTAAAAAGTGTGTGTGTTTGTGTGTGTGTGTGTGTGTGTGTGTGTGTGGGGGGGGGGGGGGGGGGGGGGGGGGGGGGGGGTTGGGGGGTTGGTAAATACCCAAATGTTCAGTTGAAAATAGAAAAGTGGCATCTCCCATTCTGAATGTGATGTTCTTTAAGGTCTTGTGTGTCATTGTGTACCCTTTGAACAGTTTTATATTGAGATCATTTTGTGTGCATATGTTTTTGTGTTATTTTCCCCTATATTTCACAGCACAGGTTGGGAAAGCCCTTTTTTTTAGCGAGAAGTAGTTCACACATGTTTGACTATCATTAAAGTGCCAGATAGAATAAGGTGTGTTACAAAGTACAGATATTGGATTCGGTCATTTTCTTATGAATGAAGTTGTAAGAAATGGTACAATCCTAAAGACCACCTTTAACCCTTGACCTTTTGTAAGTCTTTATCCAAAGGGATTCATCCTCGCGATTATCAAACTACTTAGCTGTTTGTGTTTAGCTCGCCCAGTGCCAAAGCCTCAGCTGAATTTTTAGCTAACAAGATCATCTTCAGATAATCTTTGATAATCTTCCATTATCAAAATATGTTTCTCGAACTGGTTTTCAATCTGACACAAGGGTGACATCGCATGACACTTGTGTAAGTGGTGTAGGTGGTTTCTGAGTGAAGCAGCTCGGCCGATGAAATGACAAACTCACCACACCACATGAACAATGACCTCACTGAAATCTGACCCTGCGCCAGATCATGTGCATAAGCATACTCTGGAGCAGAACAGTTGAGAAACTGACATGGTACAGATTTCAAAATGACACTTATATGCTTAGCCTTGTTTTGTCCTTACAATGCTATATACTGGGATTAAATTGTGTCTGTGTTATGTACAGTGACTTACATAAATATTCCCTCCTCCCCCTCCACACACACACACACACACACACACACACACACTTTGTAGCATTACAACCTGAAACTGAAATTGACTTAACTGGGAATACGTCATGAATCTACACAAAATAACCCATAATACCAGAGTGGAAGAAACACTAAATATATTTTTCAAAAATACTTGCAATGTGAGATTAATGTGTCATGTGATCTCAAATAAATAAGCCTGTTCTGGAAGAAACCAGAGTTTGTTAGAGAGCATAGACTATACAACCAAAAACAATTGTCTAGAACGTCTCTGTTTGCTGTAGCACAAGTTACAATTTCCCTTCACTGGAACTAAGAGGTCAGACCTGTTCCAGCTCCTGTGCACAAAGCGAGCTCCATGAAGACATGGTGTGTGTGAAGGTTGGAGTGGAAGAACTCGAGTGTCCTGCACAGAGCCCTGACTTCAACCCCACTGAACACCTTTAAGATGAACTGCACCCCAGAACCATGAACTATTGACCATGAACTATTGGCTATATAGTGTAACTAAACAAACAGCACACAAAGACCAGAGAGTTATCAAAACAAATCCAGGACAAAGTTCAGGAAAGGATCAGTCAGGTTTGGTTATAAAAATATCCCAAAAGAATACGCACAATCACGACTCTGACTAGAGGACACACACACCAAGATAGGTGACCTGGTAAAGAGACTGTCAATCAGAGAAGCAATCAAGTAGCCAGGGGTTTCTCTGAACATAATGCTACCAGCACCATGTTTCACTGTGTTGTTCTCGGATTGATGAGCAGATTCATGACATACAATCCCAGTTACGGTTGAGGTCAAAAGTTTACATCCCCCTTTCAGAATCTGCAAAATGTTAATTATTTACCAAATGAGAGGCATCATACAAAATGCGTGATATTATTTATTTAGTGCTGACCTGAATAAGAGATTTCACATTAAAGATGTTTACATAAAGTCCACAAGAAAAAATAATAGCTGAATTTATAAAAATGACCCCGTTCAAAAGTTTACATCCCCTTGATTCTTAATACTGTGTTGTTACCTGAATGATCCACAGCTGTGTTTTTTTTGTTTACTGATAGTTGTTCCTGAGTCCCTTGTTTGTCCTGAACAGTTAAACTGCCTGCTGTTCTTCAGAAAAATCCTTCAGGTCCCACAAATTCTTTGGTTTTCCACCATTTCCAGGGGGTGAAAACTTTTTGAATTTGAAGATCAGGGTAAATTTAACATATTTTGTCTTCTGGGAAACATGTAACTATCTTCTGTAGCCTTTGAAGGGCAGTACTAAATGAAAAAATACGATATTTTGGCAAAATAAGAAAATTTACACATCTCCATTCTGTTCAAAAGTTTTCACCAAAAGTTTTCACCCCCCGGCTCTTAATGCATGGTTTTTCCTTCTGGAGCATCAGTGAGCGTTTGAACCTTCTGTAATAGTTGCATACGAGTCCCTCAGTTGTCCTCAGTGTGAAAAGATGGATCTCAAAATCATACAGTCATCGTTGGAAAGGGTTCAATTACACAAAAAATGCTGGAAAACCAAAGAATTTGTGGGACCTGAAGGATTTTTCTGAAGAACAGCAGGCAGTTTAACTGTTCAGGACAAACAAGGGACTCAGGAACAACTATCACTAAACAAAAAAAACACAGCTGTGGATCATTCAGGTAACAACACAGTATTAAGAATCAAGGGGATGTAAACTTTTGAACGGGGTCATTTTTATAAAGTCAGCTATTATTTTCTCTTGTGGACGATATGTAAACATCTTTAATGTGAAATCTCTTATTCAGGTCAGCACTAAATAAATAATATCATGCATTTTGTATGATGCCTCTCATTTTGGTAAAATAATTAACATTCTGCAGATTCTGAAAGGGGGATGTAAACTTTTGACCTCAACTGTAAGTCTGTTTCAGTTTTGAGTTGTACCACTACAAAATGTGGAAAAGTTCAAGAGGATGAATATGTATGCAAGGCACTGTATCTTAAAAAATTCCATTTCCCTATTCTTTGCTAAGGAGTATGCAGTCGCAGATAAAACTTCCTTTTCTTCCCCCTTTAGTCTGGAGTGTACTCTCCAGACATCAGATTTTGCACGAAAAGCAGAAAACAGAACATTTTTAAAGCATTTTATTTCTGAGCGCACTTCATAACTACTTATTTCGTAACAGGAACGACTGGAGTGCAAACTCCAAAAATGAGGGGAACTTCCCCTCAATGAAAACTGACGTGCCATTAAGGAAAAACAGAAGAGATAGAAAAAGAAAGAGAGAAAAAGGGAGTGAGACCGACAAGGAAACAGGGAGAGCTTAGAAAGGGAAGGAGAGTGTAATTGGAAAAGCCCTGAAATTCCTCTCACTTCCTTCTGTCTTTTGGTTTGGCATATATGTGTGTGTGTGTGTGTGTGTGTGACGTGATGGTGGTGTGTATCAGATCTCTGTTTCTTTTCCAAGAAACTTTGCGTAGAGTCAATAGTCTAGGATTGGCTCTCCGTAGGCATGCATCATGGGAAATGTAGTATAAGTGTAGAAGTCTGTGTAGTATGCAGAGGCTCTGCCGGTAAATGGGGAGGGAGATCAGAAAAAACAAAAAAAAAAAAAAAAGGCAATACGAGTTTGTGTTCCCCTCAGAGAAAACCCCTCAGATGTTCAAGCCACCCACTCACTCACACCCACACACACAAAAACATATACATCATGCCTCTGACCTTTAAAGTATAACCTAGACGCAGTTCAAGGAATTACTTTAGGGAAGGGAAAGCATCTTTCAAGTGTACACTATGCTTTTTTCATCCAACTCTAAACCAATTTAAGACTTGTCGTCTCATCATGGAGTGTACAGGGATTTTTAAAATCATTACACCCTTTTCATTCCTCTGGGTGTCTTTTCATGGAACTGAAGCCAAAATAAAGCTCATTATCACCATGTTACATAAGCGTCGTCTTATCGTTGTTGACTCCACCCTCAAGACCATGTGTTCAGAAAGACTCCACCCTACAGGGATAGGACATGTCATTAAAAAAAAAAAAGGCTCTGCCCTAAAGTTTGTATCAACATCCCCTAGCTGTCATTTGAATTAAATTGAATTAAAAATGTAGTAACTTTTATTTCATAGCAAACTCACCTACATCAGTCAGCTTGGAGTAGATTAGCTAGACATGTTAAAATCTTCATTCTCATCGGTCAGAAGGTGTTGATTAATTTTCCACAACAGCATCTCTGACGGTAGTTTGGCAAATCACAGGTTTATATTAACGTGCTCGTTCCGATACGTTATCATTTCGATAGTAACAGCTACAGCATTTTTGGAAGGAGTCTCCAGTGTCAGTGCTTTGTCCCATTCAGAGGTAAAGCTGTAACTTTTCCGATTTTTTTCCGTAACGTGACGAGACTGCGTTATTTGTCTTATTCACGCCACATGTTTATATAACGTAAAAACAAAATTGATAAAACATAGCTAAATAAATATAGCTAATTTAAAAAAAATGAAAACTTGCTGTTATTTCGTGGTGCTAAGACTAACTCAGCTTTCCGTCAGGCCACATCACATCACCTCATTCTTGATTATTTTCCTATCACAGCATTCCGATGAGTGTTTTTGTTTTATTCCTTACATAGCTAACTAGTAGCTAGGAATGGTCATTGTACGAAATTCCGATATACACAATCACACACATCACCCTCTCTTTTACTCCAGATTCACACAAATACTACACTATCTGTGAAATAAAATAACATTAAGTGCGCTGCAGATTATCACTGCAGTAGCTAAACATTACCTACAATAACCTGGATGATGTAACACTGAAACTAGTAACACGCAGTGTTTATTGTAGCGGTAACAACTAACGCCTGATGACGTCATTAGTCTGCTGCTGGAATAAGCTCAGAACGCACTTTTGTTCCTGAATTTAAACAGTCAAGTGCGAAAATGCGCCCACAAAGGATACAGCGGCGGCAAAGGAATTGTATTTATAGCTATGCGGTGTGTGTTACATTTCACACATGTTGCGTTAGTGTCGTGAAAAAACAAAAAAGGTGAAAGACACTGGTAAGATGTGAGACAATGTGCAGAAATGTGATGTTCTCTAATGTCTGGTGTGTCATTGTGTATTCTTTGGAAGCCCCCAGATTTCACACACTGATTTCTGTAAAAACATGACTGTAGACTGAGAGGTTTTTTTTTTTTTTTTTAATATTCCCAGTTTGACTTCTGTTTTGGACGGGTGTCTTGTTGCTTGACATTTCATTTTCAACACTCAGGATACATTAGATCTTTAACCAGATTATCTCTCTGATTATCTCTCACATGTGAGACAAAGGCTTGTGATCTGTGTGTGAGAGAGATAGTGTTTGTGTGTGTGTGTGTGTGTGTGTGTGTGTGTGCGCGCGCTTCCTTAATGCTACAAGTGAAATTACTGATAAATTCCCCCGAGCGACTGATTAGCATCCCGATTACACATTAAAAACTCCGTCCTTTCTGTGCACTTTACTGATGTCCTTATATCTCTCTTTCTTTCTGTCTCTCTCACCATTTTTCTCTCCTTACATCTCTCTCTCTGTTCTCTGTTTATCTCCTTATCACTCTCTCTCTCGCTCCCTGTCTCTCTATTACTTCACTTATCTCTTTGTATATCTCCTTACATTTCTCTCTCTCTCTCTCTTTATCTCTCTCTTTATCTGTCTCTCTGTCTTTGTCTCTCTCTCTTTCACTTTCTCTCTCTCTCTCTCTGTCTCTCTCGTTCCTCTTGTCTCTGTATATCTCCTAACATCTCTCTTGCTCTCTGTCTCTCACTCCCCCTATTTTTTTTTCCTTACATTTCTCTTTATCTCCCTCTCTCTGTCTTTGTCCGTCTCTCTCTCTCTTTCACTTTCTGTCTCTGTCTCTCTCTCTCTCTCTCTCATTCCTCTTGTATCTGCATATCTCCTAACATCTGTCTTTCTCTCTGTCTCTCACTCCCCCTATTTTTTTTTTCCTTACATTTCTCTTTATCTCCCTCTCTCTGTCTTTGTCCGTCTCTCTCTCTCTTTGACTTTCTGTCTCTCTCTCTCTCTCTCTCTCATTCCTCTTGTATCTGCATATCTCCTAACATCTGTCTTTCTCTCTGTCTCTCACTCCCCCTATTTTCTCTGTATATGTCCTTATATCTCTCTTTCTGTCTGTCTCTCTCACCATTTTTCTCTCCTTACATCTCTCTCTCTCCTCTGTTTATCTCCTTATCACTCTCACTCTCGCTCCCTGTCTCCCTCTTACTTCACTTGTCTCTTTGTATATCTCCTTACTTCCCTCTCTCTCTCTTTATCCCTCTCTTTCTGTCTTTCTGTCTCTATCTCTCCTTCTCTCTCTCTCTCCATCCATCCCGCACCATCCCTCTGTTTCACAGCATTCCCATGGAAACGATCCATGAGAAACCACCCATCTTCAGAAGTGACACATAATTACAGGAAACTTGTGGCTCCTCCTCCCAAACACCCACACACACACACACACACACACACACAATCACACATGCTTTGTGTATCAGAGCTTCTCAGATTTTTGCCATTTCATCTCTGATACACGATTGAGGAAACATCACGCTCACAGGTAGGACCGATTTCTTTCACACACACTCACACACACACACACACACACACATACACAAAACATATATCACCCATAGGAATGTCATTTACTCTGCTTATTCTGAGTATGAAGCAGCTAACATTATTAGACTAACATTATTAGGGATTAGAGTTGAAGGTTAAGGGTTTAGGGACTAGGGTTGAAGGATTAGAGGTTAGGGATTAAGGTTGAAGGATAAGGGGTTAGGGATTAGGGTTGAAGGATAAGGGGTTAGGGATTAGGGTTGAAGGATAAGGGGTTAGGGATTAAGGTTGAAGGATAAGGGGTTAGGGATTGGAGTGGAAGGATAAGGGGTTAGGGATTAGGGTGGAAGGATAAGGGGTTAGGGATTAGGGTGGAAGGATAATGGGTTAGGGATTAGGGTTGAAGGATAAGGGGTTAGGGAATAGGGTTGAAGGATAAGGGGTTAGGGATTAAGGTTGAAGGATAAGGGGTTAGGGATTGGAGTGGAAGGATAAGGGGTTAGGGATTAGGGTTGAAGGATAAGGGGTTAGGGATTAAGGTTGAAGGATAAGGGGTTAGGGATTGGAGTGGAAGGATAAGGGGTTAGGGATTAGGGTTGAAGGATAAGGGGTTAGGGATTGGAGTGGAAGGTTAAGGGGTTAGGGATTAGGGTTGAAGGATAAGGGGTTAGGGATTAAGGTTGAAGGATAAGGGGTTAGGGATTGGAGTGGAAGGATAAGGGGTTAGGGATTAGGGTGGAAGGATAAGGGGTTAGGGATTAGGGTGGAAGGATAATGGGTTAGGGATTAGGGTGGAAGAATAAGGGGTTAGGGATTAGGGTTGAAGGATAATGGGTTAGGGATTAGGGTGGAAGAATAAGGGGTTAGGGATTAGGGTTGAAGGATAAGGGGTTAGGGATTAGGGTTGAAGGATAAGGGGTTAGGGATTAGGGTTGAAGGATAAGGGGTTAGGGATTAAGGTTGAAGGATTAGGGGTTAGGGATTAAGGTTGAAGGATAAAGGGTTAGGGATTAGGGTTGAAGGATAAGGGGTTAGGGATTAAGGTTGAAGGATAAGGGGTTAGGGAATAAGGTTGAAGGATAAGAGGTTAGGGATTAGGGTGGAAGGATAAGAGGTTAGGGATTAGGGTGGAAGGATAAGGGGTTAGGGATTAGGGTGGAAGGATAAGGGGTTAGGGTGGAAGGATAAGGGGTTAGGGATTAAGGTTGAAGGATAAGAGGTTAGGGATTAGGGTGGAAGGATAAGAGGTTAGGGATTAGGGTTGAAGGATAAGGGGTTAGGGATTAGGGTGGAAGGTTAAGGGGTTAGGGATTAAGGTTGAAGGATAAGAGGTTAGGGATTAAGGTTGAAGGATAAGGGGTTAGGGATTAGGGTGGAAGGATAAGGGGTTAGGGTGGAAGGATTAGGGGTTAGGGATTAGGTTGGAAGGATTAGGGGTTAGGGATTAAGGTTGAAGGATTAGGGATTAGGGTGGAAGGATAAGGGGTTAGGGATTAGGGTGGAAGGTTAAGGGGTTAGGGATTAAGGTTGAAGGATTAGAGGTTAGGGATTAAGGTTGAAGGATAAGAGGTTAGGGATTAGGGTGGAAGGATAAGGGGTTAGGGATTAGGGTGGAAGGATAAGGGGTTAGGGATTAGGGTGGAAGGTTAAGGGGTTAGGGATTAAGGTTGAAGGATAAGAGGTTAGGGATTAAGGTTGAAGGATAAGGGGTTAGGGATTAGGGTGGAAGGATAAGGGGTTAGGGTGGAAGGATTAGGGGTTAGGGATTAGGTTGGAAGGATTAGGGGTTAGGGATTAAGGTTGAAGGATTAGGGATTAGGGTGGAAGGATAAGGGGTTAGGGATTAAGGTTGAAGGATTAGGGGTTAGGGATTAGGGTGGAAGGTTTTTTTGGTTGGAGGATTAGGAATTAGAGTGTGTTTAAGGATTAGTAGTGTTATATATGAAATATATTTGTGTGTTTGTGTGTGTTAGTCTGTTGGCTCATGGAGCAAGTCATGATCCGTGAAAAAATGGCGCTGTATATCGGGGTTTCCCTATGACGCCATCGCCCCGCCCCTCCGTGACTGAAGACCGAAACTCGTGGTTCCCCTTTGCGTTGTGCGCGCGCGATACCGAGCGGCTCTCTCTCCTGTTCAGTGGAAATGCGGCGTGGCTATCTGTGAGTAAACTTCTACACACTTTCACACACTCACACTACACAAGCTTTTGTGTTTGTGTGGTTATTTAGGCTAAAGAAAGTCGTCTGAATCGATTTGTGTGTGTGGGTGTTTGCGTGTGCGTGCGTGTGGGTGTTTGCGTGTGTGTGCGTGTGTGTGTGTGTGTGTGTGTTTGGGAGTGTAAATCAGAACAAGGAAGAGAAAACCCATTCTGTCTCTGTGTCTAGGTTTCTGAAACTTGTTGGTCAGTAAAGGCATTTCAAAGGAAACAAAATATATGCACCAGTACACAAAAATGCGTGTGTGTGTGTGTGTGTGTGTGTGTGAGGGAGTTTGAGTGTATAAGTGTACTGTATCAAGAGTGTATTATGAGTCTTTTAATCAAAATCTCAATAACACAAAAACATGTACATAAACCTGGACCTAATGGAAAATTCAGAAATAATAATAATAATAATAATAATAATAATAATAAGGGTTATGTTTATACTAAATAGACAAGACATGACTGTACACGTTGAAATAATGCTCATCTGTACGGTGAGAAACTATGAGAAGCCTTGACTGAACTAAACCTCAGACCTCAGAGATTCTTGTCCACACTCCTGCAGAGACGTTTGTACACGTCAGTTTTTCATTACTTTAACTTTCTGTCCAAATCAGAACAATGTTTTGACCACCAATGACGCATGTTTATGAACATTTTCTTTTGCGAAATCATGTTTTCATGTTGCACTAGCAACCGGAGGTCTTACACAATGCTTTGGTGCAATGATTTTCACGTAGTATAAACATTTAATTCTAATGTACAAGACAAAATAGTGTTACAGTCTTTTTTCGTCATTTATCTTAACTGTCTTTGCTGGTGCGTAACACATCGGCGCATTTAATCATCTCAGGCGGTGTGTTTTATGCTCAACTAAAAATTCCTACACAATTTTTCAAAAGTTTCGCTGACTTTCTTCATAATCACGTCACAATCAGCCATAATTTACCAAGTGTGTTCATTTACGTTTAGTGATGTCCACAAAACTCCATAAAAAGGTGACGCTCACAGACAGCTCACTACGGCTAAACAGCGAAAGAGCGCCTCCTACAGGCAGCATGCACTAAATCTACCAATAATGCAGCTTAGCCATTGCAGCTACCATAGACGTACGCTAACTTTTCCTCATTTTATAGGGCGCCATTACTTATGTCCTAACAGAACACCTAGTCTTATTTGTCTTTATTTGTGGATTTGTTTTGAATTGATTTCTTTCAAGTCGTTAATAATAATAGATGAAATAAACAAACGACTTAAAATTAATCCGCAAATGAAATCACAGTAACCCGTCACTAATTATAAGATTTGATTGCGATTCACGTTAGTGAGTCTTCTTAAACGTAAATTTACGCATATACGAACATTTTTTCCGAACTAACTGGATTTTCACGATACTACAGTTATTGTGTGAAGAACTCCTCCTGTGAATAACTTACGAAAAAAAATGTTCGTATCCGGTTTCATAAACAAGACCGTTGTTCTCAAATGTTTGTGTATTAGTGCGGAGCAGAAAAGATCGTTTCATGCGAATGTGTTAGCTTGTGTTACTACGTGTTATTACCACGTGTGTAGTTCAGACTCAAAGCGTTTGAAACCCTATCGGAAATACTTTGAGTCCGAAGCGCACACACGGTAATAACACGAAGTAACATAAGCTACTAGATTCTTCGCAAGCTTTCTTTTCTGCATTGAGATTCTCTACGTACAGACGTTTTTATTTTATATGACTGTATTTTATATAATCTCTTGATAAAACCACACTTGCGTGTTCATTACAAAATGGCAACAGGTTAGCAACAGTGACTAGCAGATAGCATTTATAATAAGCTAGCTCGGGGAAGCGTACTAAAAAATCATCAGTATCTGTTTTAAATCTGTTCTTTTAGCTAGCCTGTTTGGTGTAGTACTAGTTTTATAATGCTAGTTTGTGGTTTGCCTGTTAACGATGATGCTAGGTTGTATAGTAGCCTGTTCACCATAATGCTGATTCATTGTTAGCTTGAGTACTTGAGTACTTGTTTACTCAAATCGAGCTCAAAGTGTTAGCTTGGGTATTGTAATGCTAGTAATAATAATAATAATAATAATAGGTAATTAGGTAATGATAATTTGCTTAATGCTAATTTTGTTAATATTTCAGATTCCTGTTTGTCGTCATCTCGGCGCTGCAGCTACTAAGCGCAGGTAAAACACACACACACACACACACACACGCACACACACGCACACACACACACACACACACACACACACACATGAGCTAGCATTGTAGTAAACACGCTAACTGTGAACTACCATCACGTGAAACAGTTAAACAGGTTATTCTGAAGTCATGTGTTACATCTGAGTGTTGCGTGTGTCTGCAGGTGACTCTCCTGTAGTGCACCATGTGCAAGGGTTTGTGGGTGGAAGTGCACATCTGTTCTGTGTGCTGGAGCGCACATACGACGTCTTAAAAAAAGTTAACGGGCTTTACTTCCAGAAGACAGCTAGAGATGGAACAGAGACCTTTATCAACGGGTTTTACACCAGAGAAGTCAAAGTGCTGCCTGAGTACAAGAATCGCACCATCATCAACAAGGAGGATCTCAGCATGGAGATGTCCGAGCTCTCTCTTGCCGATGAGGGAGAGTACACCTGTATCCCCTTTGTCAGTGGTGAGCCTCGGAATCAAACCAAGTTTCATCTCACAGTTACAGGTACACACACACACACACACACACACACACACAGAGTTATCTAATGCCTGATACTCGTAATGTGCATGATATAACACTTAAGTTCTTATAGAGACAGATCACCATGTATGGCAGCCCGGGAAAAACCTTCTCATGGCGAAATTAATATTTTCTTTTGCATATTGTGAGGTGTTAGTGTACACTCACTGGCCACTTTAATAGGAACACATGTACACATCCATCTGACATATCCACTCAGCCTCTCATGTGGCAGCAGTGCAATGCATAAAATCATGTAGATACAGGTCAAGAGTTAATGTTAATGTTCATATCAAACATCAGAATGAGGAAAGTGACCGTGGCATGGCTGTCGTTGCATGATGGGCTGGTTTGAGTTTTTCAGAAAGTGCTGATCTCCTGGGATTTTCATGCGCAGTTTACACAAATGGTACAAAAAAAAACAGACAACGGCTTGTTGATGAGAGAGCTCAGAGGACAATGGCCAGACTGGTTCAAGCTGACAGGAACTCAGACAACCACTCTTTACAACTGTGGTGAGCAGAAAAGCATCTCCGAAGGCACAACATGTCAAATCATGAGGTGGATGGACTACAACAGCAGAAGAACACATCGAGTTCCACTGCTACCAGCCGAAAAACAGGAATCTGTGGCTTCAGAGTGCACAGGTTCACTGAAACTAGATGGTTGAAGAGTGGAAAGAGACCAGGTGAACGTTCCAATCTTCAACTGTCCGGTTTTGGTGAACCTCTGCACACTGTAGCCTCAGATTCCTGTTCTCACAAGGATTGCCTGCATCTACAGTTTGTTTAATCTGTCTAGCACAGCTCTGAGAGCTGTTCCACCTGCTCATGCTAGGTGGCGCCCGGATCCTCATGACATTCATTTTCATTGCATTTATATCAAAGTGGAGAGGGTCCTCCTGTTTCACATTCATTTGCCTAAGACACACACACTCGAGAGTGAACGACTAGCTGAATGAAAAGTTTTGTGGACTAGCTAGCAAGCTAGAAAACCACTGATGGCGTTCTCAGCGAGGGAGAAACGTGGGAGAAAAGCCCCATGTGATTCTGGTGCCTGATCCTGACACATTTCTTCTGCTGCAACTCCTCAACCTCCAGAACCGCCTGATTCATCCTGATGTTGTACTTCTGCTTGGTGCTTTCTGCACTCATGACTCACCTCCTGCTGCTGGGGATGGTCCCATGTGGATACCCTAACGATTTCCACTTCCCAAAAACAGTTTAAATCTCACTCTTGCTTCAGTGGAATCTCACCTGGAATCTGTAGATTCGTACTAAAGAACTGCTGCTTTAATTATAAAGCCTGTCTCGTGCTCATCCCAGGACACAATCTGCTCATCCTGTAAACACTTTTAGTGCTGTTTAACTTTATTGAATACAGTTATAAAAGGGTGATGATTTATAATCTCACTCTCTGGTGTCAGAAAGTTAAAAAAAAAACATCTGGTGCTTCTCCGGGTTTCTTAACCAAACCACATCTGGGATCTAAGATTACATCTGGATTTCTATAAAGCCGTATTGTTACAGTGTGGATTGTTAAAAGCGCTATATGAATATGAAATGTGAGTTGAACTGAAGAGTACAAGCACAGAGAGAGTAAGGAACATGGTGATGACACCAAGCATCATCAGCCAGACGTGCAAAGGCGTGGTGTCCTGTACTGTGCTGTACCGAGCGAACTGACTGAAAGGGAACAACAAATGAATCTCGATATTTTTTTTTTTTTTTTTTTTTACGATCAAAACAGCTTCTCTGATACTCCTACAAGTTTTCTTAATCCTCCTTCCCAGTGAATTGTAACCGTCCTCTATGTTTGTCTCACAGCCAATTACAGCGTTCCCATCATAACCGTCCAGGGGTGTGGGAGTGGCCCGGCCTCCCACAACTGCGTGATCGAATGCTCCTCGTCAGGAGGATTCCCCCTCAGCAACGTAACCTGGAGCGCGGTTGGAAACGAGATGAGCAGCCTGCTGAGGGACGAAGGGGAACCTGTGTTTATGCAGGACAACCGCTCGCACCTTTGGAACGTGTCCCACACTGTTACGCTTAACTGCAGCCAGGAGCTTAAAATCACCTGCTCTGTGGGTGGAGTCATGTCACCTGCTGTCACTGTGTGTGAGTACTGTATACACACACACACACACACACACACACAGTCAGTCCAAGAAGTGTTTGAATACTAAATTATAAATCAATGTGTATGTGTGTGTGTGTGTGTGTGTGTGCACAGGTCTACCTGCTCGTACCCGAGATATGATCGTGCCAATAATTGCATGTGCTGTGCTGTTGCTGGTTTCCATTGCAATCAGTGTGATTGTGATCTGCACAAGGTGCAGAAGAACACAAACCTCAGGTAAACACACACACACACACCACACACACACACACACACACACACACACACACGCTGGAGCTATGAGATGGTATAACGTATAATGTATTCTTCCTAAACCTTTTTGCCGAATACTTGCTTCGAATTTTTTAATTTAAATTTCTTAGGGACTCTGTCATCAATATTTTGGTGATTTTTTTTGTAATGCTCTGTAAGAAATAAAAGACAACAGGAAACTTTTATTAACCTTGTATTTCGTGGGACGTTTCACAACATTAATACACCTTATAACTGGATAAAAAAGTATGATGTCGTTCTTTAATCAATAGAATTTGCTCTAAAGATTGAATTGGCAAATTGCTCTGTTATAAGAGGACTCAAATATCAACATTGTGGTGTGATGAAGCGTAGGGTAAAGAGTTACTACTCCAGAGTTGATTATTTTCCTATAACAGCACATCCCAAAGCTTTTGATTCCTCGTATACTTATTAGCGTTGTTATGGTTACAGTTTGATCAGAATTTTATTGACACATTTTCATTCTTCTGTCTGTTTTTCTCTCTCCGTTTGCTTCACAGCAGAGCACTCAACAGATGCTGAGCTTGTGTATTTAAAGTGAGTTTGTGTTCTTTTCCCACACACACACACACACACACACACACACACACACTGTGCTGTGATCTCACATAGGACAAAATGCTGAACAGTGCTGTGTGTGGCTGTGTGTGTTTCGTTTTTCTCCAATTAGCTCAGGTCAGGCTGGATGAACACGGCGCTTTCTGAAAACTTGAACTGAAGATCCATGTGTGTGTGTGTGTGTGTGCGTGCGTGTGTGTGTGTGTGTGTGTCTGGTGGACAGATGAAGGAGCAGACGGACTAAGAGTTTACACACACTCGCCAGCTAATGGACAAGTGCAGTTAGAAGTCAAACTGCAGCTCTGACGTGTCTGATCCGCTGGAAGAGACAGCTGCAGCACACGCTAATACAAGTTATGGGAAAAAAAAAACATTTCTTTATATTTTGTTTTAAAATTTGTTTTTCTTACTGTAGGAATGTTTATGAAATGTGTTATTTCATATCGAATACAGTGACATTTTCAGAACACTGACAAACCATCTTATCTTTCAGGTTTCAGGCTGTAACAGATACATGAGCTTAACATTAATTTAACATTACTATAGATTAGCATAACACTCATCCAGCCTAGCATTCATCTTAGATAGTTTAGCATTCACTGACTCTGCATTCGAAATGCCGTTTTCTACACGGAGGGATAATAATTTAAGTTCGTGTTAACCTATTGGCTTGCTAGCTAGCTACTACTGAAACACAGCGTAAACAGTTTAACCTTTTTCACAGTTACTGGAACTGGAAATCAGTTAAGCACTGACATATTAGTGTAACCATTCCAAGGGAAGAAAATGGCTGCCATTACTTAAAAAAAAAAAAAAAAAAAAAAGGAAAAAAAAAAAAAAAAGAAGAAGTATTAAGCTTTCTTAACGTTAAAGGGATGGTTTGAAGTCCAAAGGTAATGCATTCCTGTTATAATGTGATTACTTAGGAAGCGTTTCAAATTGTGTGCCTTTACTTTGTACAGTAGTGGTGAGATGTAGTGCACTATTTAAAAACGTACAATACCTCTGAGTATAAAGTGTGGAATATCGGGGACACACACACACACACACACACACACACACATCTATGCCTACGGCTGCTCGATTCCCGAGTCGACTCCAATTCCGATTCCAAGTCATGGGAATCGATGGGGGTTGATTCCATGAGACGATTCCTCGCAAAGAATTTTCTCAAATCCAAAAACTAATGCCGCATCCCAATTCACCTACTATCCGTCCTAAAGAGTGTCCGAGATTAGAATTAGAGCGTAACAAATCGTAGGATGTTGAAATAATCATGAAATAATGTTGAAATAATCATGAAAAAACATCCTGAAGGTATCCGGATCGTCGACTGTTTCCGGTAGATTTCCGAAATGTCGATTTGCGGAGACACTTTTCCGGCTAATATTAGCCACAATTCCTTGCGCGAGTGAAGGAGAAGGAGGAGTTTTGTGACGGTTTGCGTCGTCGAATTCACGGACGGATTTTCGAGAGGCGTAAATGAAATGTGGAAAAATAAATCTAGGGAATGTTAAATGAAATATAAATGATATAGTATAAATTAGGAATAATGAACGAAGAAAAGCTGAAATGCAACGAGGAGGATGTTGTTTACGGCGACGGTGTTAAGTGTTGCGTAACTAGGCAACAACGTTCTCTTGCGTTACATGACGTGTCAAAAGGATGTACATTTTCCTCACAAAATGAGATGCAACATAAAACGTAGAGAAAAAAGATCTGGCAAAATAAGTAGCGCGATATTAATCACGTGCACGATGCGGCTTCAAACCGCCGTTACGTGTTTCATTTCACAGGAAAAATTCCTCCACGTTGAATCCAACATTCGAAATAATTGGCGATAAATTTCAGCGCTCACTAAAAAGTTATCGCAGATCAACTCCTGAGATTAGCTAGCTACTACAAGTTTAAAGCGACTACGTTTTTGTCTAGTCTGTTGTTTAATTAGAATATTTGTGGTAGCGAAACTGACAGATGAATTAGCTAGCAAGCCAATTTAGAGAGCGAAAGCTAGCCAAATGAGAGTAGCTAACAAGCTAGCTAAACCATAACCGATTAACTTCTGACAGCTGCTTCGGCTGGATGATGTGGTTTGATAGTTTGCTTATTTTTGTTACAAATTGTACATTTTACTTTGTTCTTGTCCAGTCAAAAAACTGTCACTGGGTTTTGTGTGTGTGTGTGTGTGTGTGTGTGTGTGTGTGTGTGTGTGTGTGTGGAAACTACATCACTGCATGTAATAAATCCAAAGCTTTGGAGTTAACTGTCAGTTCCCCGGATGCCTGGAGTCAGAGCCTGTTTCCCGGATCGACTCCCAGCCCTTAGGCGAACCGCATCCGAAACTCAGGGAGCATTCTAGAACGTTAACCTGGTAGTGTTCTAGAACGCCAAACTATAAGTATTCTACTGTTAAACAGTGAATCATTCTAGAACACTAAACCAAGCAGTGTTCTAGAATCCTGCCTGGTTTACCTTTCTAGTGCGTTCTAGAACACTCATCGGTTTAACATCGCAGCACATTTCTTGGTTTTTAGTGTTCTGGAACGCCTCCTAGCTTAGCATTCTAGAACGCTAAAACCAAGTAGTGTTCTATGGTGCTAATCCAGCGAGTGTTCTAGAATGCTGATATGTTCTACTTTCAGCCTGTAGGTATGGCTAATGCTAGCATTTTTCTAACGCTAGTTCTCATGAAAATGTGTAAACACGTGTTCAGTCACTTTAAGAAAAGTTCTCGGGTGTATTTTTTTTTTTTTTAATGTCACATACGACACAGACGAGTGCTAGAACCTTCTAGAAGTGTGTGTCTGTATGTGTGTGTGTGTGTGTGTGTGTGTGTGTGTGTGTGAGGGAGAGGTTTGGGAATCTTTAGTATGTTCTACATCATCCATTTACTTTAATAATCTCTCACCAAGTCCTCTATATTATAAAACTCTTTCCTAAAGGAAAAGTTCTGTCAGTTTCGTTTTATAAATGAAATCTGCTCATTGTATTTATATACAGATGTGCAATAAAATTGTTCTTTTTTTTAAAAAAACATCTGTGTGTTTGACCTTCTTACACACACACACACACACACACACACACACACACACACACACACACGAATCAAATATCAGAAACCCAGAGTTTTAATTTCATCTTCGTCCCATACAAAATTGTTTAAATAACAAACGTTTTACATTTTGTTGATGCTTTTTTTTTTTTTTTTACAAAGATAAATTAGCATTTTTTTTTACAATATTACAACACAATTAAAAGCTACAAAAAAAAAAAAAAAAAAAAAAACACACACTAATCCAGAAATACTTCAAAGCCTTCTGAAAAAAAAAAAAAAAAAAAAAAGTGTGTGTTTCTGAGGCACTTTAGTAAGTAAAGTTTGTAAAATGACAAACATTCATACATTCACTTCAGCGATTGTCTTGCAGTTTACATTGTGTGTGTGTGTGTGTGTGTGTGTGTGTGTGTGTGTGTGTGTGTGTGTGTGTGCTTGCCCAAGAGGACATTTGTTATATCATCATTGTAAAAGTTCACTCTTAATGTTTAAGACCAGGAAGGTTGTAGAATGTCCACACCCTCTTTCACTACATAGTGCACTATTTAGGGAGCTTGTTGTTGTTTCTAGTCGTGTCTAGAAGCACAGTGAAGAACAGAACAGTGTCTTAACAAAACAATAAAGCCAAGAGCACGTGTTGAATATTTCGGGAATATTCGAGATTACGGCACCGTTTCAGACACCAGACGGCGTTCGGGAATGCGAAGCCTGAAATGTTCGGGGTTTGTAATCCAGTCTCTGCTTTGCTGCACCTGGTTTATAATAAACCTTTTCCAAAAAAATGTTAAAAAAATATCGGAGGAGTCATGTTCCAGGGCGAGGTGACGTGTAAACGTCTTTCCGTTTATTCATCCTAGGCTGAGAAGATCTGCGTTTTAATCACAGCTTTAGATAAAACTTAAGAAACCATGTGGTCAGGACAGTTGAAAAACAACCAGCTACTAAATCCCGGAAACTTTTAAGAGAATCTTAGGTATTATTTTGGGGGCAGTTTTATTGTTTTTCCGTCGCTAGCTAGCAAAACTCGCTATCGAACTACCTGATTAGCGGTTAATTCATTTTGAAATAGCTGTAGTTCGTCCTGTTTGTGTTGCGCATGATGATTAATCAATAACCATGGTTTAGTGTATCCACGATGTAAATAACATTAATTTTTGCGTCTCATATTGAGCTATTTGGACAAAAAACTTATTTACACGGAGTAAAATCATTTCCCATAATCCTGTTCATCCATGATGCCAAGACTAAACTTTGGAGATGTGTCTGGAATTGTTGGAAAACTCAGCAACGAAGGATTCCAAGCTGCATAAAAGATCTAAACTCTTCATGGAAGAATTCATTCCTAGCTATCAGAGTTAACTGATGAAGTAGCAAACCGATATTATTTATCTCATTTCAGTAAATTTCCATCATGTTACAAAATGATAAATGATAAAATGTGAGCAGGTGAAAAAGTAAAACCTTTGTTTACCGAGAGGATCCTTTTGCTAACGTTAGCGAACCGCATTTGTAGTAAATTCCGAGCTCGTGGCGAGAAAGACGAGTGTTTTTCTTTGTTCGGTGTCAAACGTAGACAACAGCAAGCCGCTATTCAGAACTACACGCTAGCAGTCAATGAGCTACACACACACACACACACACACACACACACACACACACACACCTGAGGTTAGCTTTAGAGTCTGTCAGATTAGCTTGGTTTATTTCTAGCCATTGCAGGTTGTTTATTAAATACTCTACTAGCACTAATACCTTTTGATTCCAATGAAGTTCTCCTTTTTTTTTTGTTTTTTGTTTTTATACCACTTCTCATTAATTGCGTTTGATTCTATTCGGATTTCTTTCACCACATTGTTTTTGTTCTAGCGGACGTAAAGGTTATCTGTGAAAGCTACTTCCAGAAGCAAAAACCCGGAAGTGTGAAAAGCACCTGAGGTGTTCAGGGTTGATAAATCTAGCTGTGTTACTGGTGTGTCAAGAAAAAATGAGGAACCACACACACACACACACACACACACACACACACACACACACACACACACACACACACACACACACACAGGATGGAGCTGCAGTACATGAACACGCAGATAGGACATTAGATATACAGTACTGTGCAAAAGTCTTGGCACCCCCACCCCCTTTTTTGTTTGTTTTCTAGTACAAACTTTGTTACAGATGTTTATTTTCTGACTTCTACATTATTGATTCAGTACAAAAACATTTTAGATTCCAAACATTAGTTTTCCGGCACAAAATGAAATGTTACAGAAAAATGTTTGTATGTCAGTAAAGAAAGCAGCAGATTCCATAAGAGACACTTTTCAGATAAAAACATAATGAAGGCTGCTGGGTTTCGCTGCAGAAATAAGAAGCGAGTCGACAGTCAAAGTCTCCAGAAGAACTGTGGCTGCTTCTGCAAGATGCTCAGTAACACTTCCAGCTCATTTCCTTATAAAACTGCACACACTGCACCTCAGATACTGTTTTTTTTAAAAAAAAAGCGAAGGATCGTCACACCAAATACTGACGTTGTTTCATTTATTACTGTTTACTGCTCTTTATAGGATTTTTTTAAAATGTAGAAACATTTAATTTCATTATTTTTGAAGGCGTCTTTGCTCTACAGCATTTCTTTGCACGTGCCTAAGACTTTTGCACAGAACTGTATGATAAGCATCATCAACAACCCACCTTAATTTCCTCTGATAAACCTAGTGTGAGCTTTGTAAAACCGAATACTGTATTAGATTTATAATTTAAGGTTCTCTAAATCGGTAGAATCTTCTGGGTCTAATCATTGAAATTTTTGCGGTATATTTTAGTAAAGTGGCCTTTTTTTTTTTTTTTTTTTTTTTTTTAAATTTACATTTACATTTGCATAACTAGAAAAAAATAGATTTCTAATCGGAAACACACAGATTTCCAGTAATCTGATTTCACAGTTTTGTTTTGTTTTTTTCACTATCAGGTCACCATCAACACACTGCATCTGATTTTTTTTTTTTTTTTTTTTTTTTTTTTAAACAAAGATGAGTATAAGGCTTCCTTGGTCTATTACTCACTTGAAAATGCGTATTAATTTCTATAAGACGCAGTTATCTGAAGTTTTCCCAGCTCCCTGTCACCAGGTTAAACTCATCACCTAACTTATGAGTCGTGAACTTCAAAGATATTTATTAATGTTTTTTGATCCGTCCTAATTTTACCCTGTTGCTAATATCTGGACCTCTGGCAGGGTTTTCCCCACCATAGAAAGGCTTAGATAGAGGCCTAAGTATTTTTGCAGAGCACCTTAAACCAAATGAGGCATTTAGGTGACTAAATATCAGAATGAAAGTTAAAACAACGGTGAGAGTTTTATGCTCTGACCAAAAAAGAAACAGAGAAGTGGCATGATCTGGGACGGGAAGGTAAGCTGGCAACAGGAATGAGCAATCAGTGTTTGTTAGATTGGCCTGGGGCAGAAACTCATCACAAAGCTAATCAAACAGCTGATTGGACATTTCTTTGCTAATCAAACAGCTGATTGGACATTTCTTTGCTAATCAAACAGCTGATTGGACATTTCTTTGCTAATCAAACAGCTGATTGGACATTTCTCTGTACCTTCACCTCAGGATGGAACCATCAACTCGGATAAGCAAGTTGCAAGCCATCACTATGGTAAGCATCAACAAAGAATAAATCAGGTATAAACTTTTTTTTAGGGATTTTTGTGCACGCGATATCAATATCGCACTATTGATAGCATATCAAAAGATACAACTAATGTTATAATATAATATAACTTAAGAAATTGCTAACCTAGCTAACTCACGTAGATACTGAATTAAGTTACGTTAGGCAGCGTAGCTAGTTAGATGACGTTAGATAACGATACCTCGACTGGACTAACGTTAATATCTAACGTGGCTTGGTAGCTAAACAAAGTTACGCTTTGTTCACACGTAACGTTTTTTTTTTTTCTGATGAAAACCGCTGGCCAAAGTGTTTTTTCATATAAAAAAAAAAAAAAGTTTCAAAATGCAGTTCAGAGCGTCCCAAATGAAGCTCAGGGCATTTTTTTTGAAAACGCGGTCTACTCCATTGGATTATTATGTAAAACAGGTGCTGACCGCTTCAAAAAAAAAAAAAAAAAAAGATGTTATCCTTAACACAAACAGCCTTAAATGCTTGCGGGTTGAGTGGCATTTCCCACAACTGCCCCTGACAGAAATAGTTTTCTCCCCCGTTCCTTTAGTGTAGTGTAAGAACCAGTCGAAATCAGTGATGCAAGTCCTCGTCTACCTCATCTCATCAGTCATATTGTGCAAGGTGCCTTGACTGCCTACAAAATTTGCATATTTCATTTTTGTAAAATTATTTGTAGCATATTTTGCCATTTATATATATATATATAAATATAAATGCAGCTCCACATATACGTTTATTAAATCTCCAACATGGTACTTGGTGAAATGAATAGACTTTTGACTATAAGTACGATAAGTGTTGCCAGGTTTTCTTCACAAATACGGCGTAATGGTCGCAAACAACATAAAATTTTTTTAAATAACTTAAAATTTCCTTCGAATAATTTCAAACCCCCAACCAGCACCGCGGCCCCGGAGCCCAGGCAGCACCTAAGCCCTCTGAAAGCCGAGGGAAAACCCTGCTCTGGTTATGTCGCTACCCAGGAAACAAGAAAAGGGCCTGTAATGGAGGACATCCAGTGCACACACAAAATCCCATAATGCACTGCATACAAATGATGTACTCCACATGTCCACAAGGGACTGATGATGTTCGAGGGGTTTTCTGTGAACTATGTAGTGAATAGAGTGTGGCGCTGAGGATACATCCACATTGGAGTGAGCTGCAGTGAAACAAAACCACTACTGAACATCACTCGATCTGTTTTTTGCTACATAGTGCTAATGACGGAAGAGATGGTGAGTGGCCATTTTGCATACAGCAAGAATCCGAACGCAGAGGACACATGGCTGTGGTCTTGATCCGAGGTAAATGGTGCTGTTTACTGAGAAGAGGAAAAACTCCATTTCCCAGGTGTCTTTGCTGCATTATAGATGAAAACTACCACAACGTGAAGAGTAGCAGGAGGTCTGAGAAACAAGGCACTTCAGTCGGCTCACTGTGCATTCACCAAAATTGGAGAAGCGGCCCTGCTACTTCCTGCCACGTCACAGCTTCCTGTCCTGACACAACTTCCTATTGTATCTTACTGCATGTTTTCCACTGCGCCATGTTGTCCAGTGTAAAAAAAAAACAATCTGGTGATATTTGTCGAGAGAGAACAATGATGTGCTACAGTGACAGCAAGTGTCCACCAGATGTCGCTCTGTCCATGTCACACGGTTCCTCACTGCCTCACACCACAGTCTCATTCCCTTTACCACCGCCGTTTTTGCTGGTGTGGGTCCGTCGCGTGTTGCTCTGTGGGCAGAGCAGGCGTAGACAGCGACGTTTCCAGGTCTGCAGTGTCTTGGCAGACCACACCCACATGCCACAAGTTACGCCCACCAGCAAGGACATGAAGATCCTGAGCATCTCAGCAGCGGCGTACGAGTCACTCGGCGCTCGCTGGAAGTCAGACCAATTTGAGACGCGGTAGAAGTAGCACGCCACAACGCAGGAGGCCGGGACGGTGTAGAGTACGGAGAAGACGCCGATCTTTACCATAAGCCGCTCCAGCTTGTCCGTCTTGGCGCCGTCCTTCTGCAAGTTGGACCGGATCTTAAACAGCGAGACAAGTCCGGCGGCAATGAACAGCGTCCCAACAGCCAAATAAGTAAACAGTGGTGCCACCACGAAACCAGTGAGCGCCTCCAGGTTCTGGTTGCCGACGTAGCACAGGCCGGTGAGGTCATCCGCATCGACCAGGCGCATGACGAGCACCACGATGGTTTTGATCGCTGGGATGGCCCACGCTGCCACGTGGAAGTAGGAGCTGTGCATCTCAATGGCCTCGTGTCCCCACTTAAGTCCTGCTGCTAGGAACCACGTTAGTGTGAGGATCACCCACCATACGGAGCTTGCCATACCGAAAAAGTAAGCTAACAAGAAGACCACAGCGCAGCCCGAGTTCTTTAATCCATCCCGAGCCAGGACGGGGACGGCAGCCTCATCCGAATCACATGACACGCGCTCACGTCCAGCTGCTAGCAACACCAGAAAGGCGGCGCTGTATGCGTTGTAGCACACACTCAGAAATGCAATGGGACGCTCCGGGTAGGAGAACCGTCCCGAGTCCAGCAGGAATGTCAACACTGTGAAGGAGGTGGAGACGAAGCAAAGCCCCGCCCACAGAGCCATCCAGGCATCAGCAAATGTCTTGGCAGAGCGGCTGTATAATCCAGAGTCGTAGCCACACTGCAGCACGCAGGAACCGCTGCGCTTTGACCACACGTAGCGGTCTGGGGGAGTGGGGTCATCTCCAGGGTCATGGTCAAGAGGGATGCACTCAGCGTCAAGGCCGTGGCGTGGCCGCAGCGTGCGCACCGATGGAAAGCGAGCGTCGTCCTCGTCCTCCTCACTCGGACCCTCCATGCACATGTGGGCGTGATCATTTGTGGGCGGGAACAAGCTGCAGTTCAGCAGGTCAGGCCACGAGAAGCCGAACTCCTGCAGTACGGGCAAACACTTCCTCTGCACGGACAGACACATGCTGCCACACGGACCAATCAGCTCCGGAACCTTCTCCGTACACATTGGGGCGTAGACTGAACACAGGAAGAACTAACAGAGAAACACAGATAGAGAAAGAGAGAGACAAGATTAATGCCAGTAAATAGTGATATTAACAACATTGTATTATTTTTGGCACACATGACTCTACATTCGTACGCACACACAAACGAGTACACAACGAAGAAAGAACTAAACACATGAAGGACTAATCTTTGAGGTGAGTGAAAGCAGGACATTTGGTACCTCAGTGTCCCTCAGAAAGACATTCTGAAACAAATTTTCTTTCACAATATCTTTTGGTGGGAAACTGGTAGAAAGTATTTTGTTTGTTACTTTATCGAAGAAAAATGTACTTTTGTCTGGGAATTTCTCTCTCTCTGTCTCTCTCCCTCTCTCTCTCCCTCTCTCTCTCTCTCTGTGTCCAGTAATGTTAAGTGGACGCATGTGTGTGTGTGTGTGTGTGTGTGTGTGTGTACGTGTTCAGTGCACTTTTGTACCATGCTGACTTGACTGCTTTTTTGATATTTTGTAAATTTTGAAATTGTAAATTTGGATATTACTCTCTTTAAAAATCTATACTTTAGCACAAGCAGTTCTGGTAAAGGTGGGACCAGGAACTTCTCCAGATGTATTCCCACAAGAGAAATTGTAGGTTCTGGGGTGAGTTCCAGGAACCTCTTTAGTTAACCTGCTTGAGATTCATGACATTTTTCTGCAGTTACTTGGGGCTTTCCGTTCTGAACACTGCTGATTAGTCAAACACAAGCGTAACAATTGATGGCCCTCTTACCAGACGTTTTTAAGAAAAAGAAATGGGATTGCTAAAGTGTAATTCCGAGCAAAGGGGAACAGATCCACCACGCTTACCCAACGCTTACCCAAGTGTCAGGCCAAAACTGTCTGGAGGCAGAAACAGCGAAAGACATCTTGTGTAAACAGACCTGGGTTTTCTGTCCTAACGTCTACACAATTTGCTTCAGGTTCTTTAATACGAGGTCATTGTTTCTGCTCTGTAGCGCAGAAACACAAACCAGGAACTCTTTCAGGAACTGTAGTGCTCTCATTCAGGAAACTTCTGAAACTCTTCAGAAAGTTCCGCCGTTTTGGTGAGAACACGTCCATAGCGCAACAAGTTTGTGTAAAATTTAATGAGGAACAGTATCATATCAAATTACTGGCATATTCTTCTAGCTTATTCAGACGGGATTAGTTCTGGAGGTGATGATTACTGGTGTGTTTTTAGTTCCTGTCCCTGATATTTAACACTGATGTCCCTGATATTTACAGACTCCGTGTTCCTGAGTCTTTCACTTACTACATCATGACTGACATCATGAAACTGACACGTGGAGACGTCCAGCTACAGTAACGTTTATTATCAGATGTGTCCTGAAAACGTGTTATCCACTCACATGACCTTAGTGTAATATACTCGGAGTAAGATATGATGGGACTGGTGCTATGAGCAGCGTGGCCCTGAGCTGAAATCACATTTACACTGCTGGTGTAAACTCTAACACACACTTCTAACAGTGTATACTGCACACACTACAAGCTGCATGCATGTGTACATAAGGAATGGAAAAACTAGAACAGGAGAGATATACGGAACAATGTGTCTTGCATTAACACACTCCTACTGCTGACAGAAATGAAACACACCTGAACGCTACAACAGAAATACAAGTGTGTGTGTGTGTGTGTGTGTGTGTGTGTGTATGGTAGTCGGTGCATATGTTTGGGTCTGCTGTGTGTGTGTGTCTGTGCGCTTGTGTGTATTGGTGGTGGTAGTTGGTGTGTGTGTGTGTTAGTGGTAGTCAGTGCATATGTCTGGGTCTGCTGTGTGTGTGTGTGTGTGTGTGTTAGTAGTTGGTGTGTGTGTGTGTGTGTGTTAGTGGTAGTCGATGCATATGTTTGGGTCTGCTGTGTGTGTGTGTGTGTGTGTTAGTAGTAGTTGGTGTGTGTGTGTGTGTGTTAGTGGTAGTCGATGCATATGTTTGGGTCTGCTGTGTGTGTGTGTGTGTGTGTGTGTGTGTGTGTGTGTGTGTTAGTGGTAGTCGATGCATATGTTTGGGTCTGCTGTGTGTGTGTGTGTGTGTGTGTGTGTGTGTGTGTGTCCATCTTTACAGACACTCTGAACAGATCTAAACATAAACATGGGCTACCTCTCAAACTGTACAGTGAAACACAAGATGGAAAATGATCTCTCTCTCTCTCTCTCTCTCTCACACACACACACACACACACACACAGACACACACAATATTTCTGAGGACCTTCTGCTGACATAATTATTTATAATAATCATGAAAACAGAATTATTTGCAGCTAGTTAATGCTATGCTACACCTGAACTTAACCCTCAGTAACCAAATGGAAACCTTTAGACCCCTTCAGCAGTCTTAAAGAAAAGCTGCAGTTTTTGTTTTAAAAAAAAAAAAGGTTTTCCATGCGAGGACAAGCTCAAATATCAGATATTCCTATCCTAGCGAGGACATTTGGTCCCCACAAAAACATAAACACACACATACAGTGAACTTAAACATGCACACTGACTCACACACACACCAAAACATACACATACACACACCAAAACATATACACACACCAAAGTATATACGAACACACACACACACACACCAACTACCACCACCAACACACACACACACACACACACATACACACACCAAAACATATACGCACGCACACGCACACACCAACTACCACCACAAACACACACACACACACACACACACACCAAAACATATACACACACCAAAGTATATACGAACACACACACACACACACCAACTACCACCACCAACACACACACACACACACACACATACACACACCAAAACATATACGCACGCACACGCACACACCAACTACCACCACAAACACACACACACACACACACACACCAAAACATATACGCACACACACACACACACACCAACTACCACCACAAACACACACACACACACACACACACACATACCAAAACATATACGCACACGCGCGCGCACACACACACACACAGCAGGTTTACCTAAACATAAACAATCTCAGCAGCTCAGCAAACCCACACACACGCACACACACGAGAGAGACAGAGAGTGTGCATGTGCATGTGTGTGTGTGTGTGCGTGTGTGTGTGCGTGTGTGTGTGTGTGTACCCGCAGCTGTTTGGCGCAGCCGTACTGGATGAGCGGGGTGAAAGTGGACAGCTGTAACTCGGCGTCCGCCTGCAGCACGTTGCCAACCAGGTTCGGCATGCGCGTGACGTTGTAGCCCAGGTCACGGCACATGGACATGCGGATCGGTTCGCACGCGGACTCCGACTCCTCCTCCTCCTCCGCGCCGCCTGTACCGAACGCGCGCGCCACTCCTGCCCCGCCGCTCAACAACAGCAGCAGCAGCAGCAGCAGGCGAGCGGGCAGCGCCAGACCCGAGCGCGAGCTCCAAGCCATAGTGCCGCGCGCGCACTCTTCCATCCCAGGAAAAACAGAAAAAAGAAAGACTCCAAGACAAGCAGAGAATTAATACCAGCGACGATGAGAATTATCCCGAGTGTGGCTTGCGCTCTGTGATGGAAAAGAACATCCCGGGATCCCGTCTCCTCTATGCACGTGGCGCTGAAACCCCCGGGTCGCGAGCTTCACCGGACTGGAGCGCTCGGACAGGCGCGCGGACTTCTGGAGCAGGAGGAGGAGTTTACAGCTGGAGTACAAAAAACGGGATCAACCAATCAGAGAGCAGACAGACAGCCCGTGGGCGGAGACACTGTCTGTGCGCGCTCATTATTATTATTATTATTATTATTATTATTATTATTACACACTCAGAAATGAAGGTGTTTTTCCTTGTGGCTGATGTGGAACCATTAAGGGTACACGTTTTATCCCTTTAGTTTTAATTATAAATAATTTAAGGTAGATTATTGCACCTTAGGGACTACTGATGTAGCTTTAAAGCGATAATCTAAAAGCTTATTAAACGTACAAAGCTACTAGGTCCCCTTGACCTGCCTGGTCCGTCCCGGTGCCGTACTCCTGGTTGGAGATCTCCTCACCCGGAAACCTCTCGCTGATGCTGAGGGTGACCTCCAACACGGCCTGCCTGAAGATCCACTTCATCACCATGAACATGGCTTTGGACTGCATTTGATACGAACAGATCTGCACTCAAGTCTCCATCAGTGACCAGATGATAAACTTCAACAAAATAGACTTTGTGTTAAACTAGAATCAGTTTCCTGGTTACACAACTGCACTATTTAAGCACACAGTTATAGAAGGGAATTATTATTGCACTATCCGGTGACGCCCAGATGAGGATGAGTTCCCTTTTGAGTCTGGTTCCTCTCAAAGTTTCTTCCTCATGATGTCTCATGGGGGTTTTTCCTCACCAGAGTCACCTCTGGCCTTCTCACTAGGGACAAATTTATGAATTTAAAAATGTATATCCTGAATTTTTATACTTCTGTAAAGCTGCTTTGTGACAATGTCCATTGTTAAAAGCGCTATACAAAGAAAACTGAATTGAATTGAATTGAATTGAATGGTGCCACCTCAGTGACCTCAGAAAAGTTATTTCTGAGAGTGTGTTATTAGCAAATATCCTCCTTTTAGAGTTGTGTTGCGGATTTTTGGTTTTATATAACTTGCATAGCTTTTTTAAAAATATCACAACTTCTCTCTGACATGTCAGAATGACAGCAAGTATGAGATGGCGCTGGATAATTGAAGGTCATTACGACTTCTAAGGTATAAAAACTTTTATTCTAACAGAAGAAAGTGACGTGTAGCAGCAGTAGTGAGAGAGACAACGCTGACTTGTCTCTGTACAAATCACTGCCATGGCAGAACTACATACACTCCATTTTTATACAAACTGTTTTTAATTTTATTAGAAATGCTTGTTGTAGGAAGGCGTGGCTGTGCAAGTTGCACTTAATCATCAGTAGGTCACGTGACCATGACATATGACATATATATATAAAACCTGGGTTTATTTCTACTGTTTATTTTAATGAATGTAAAATACAGCGTAATATTTCCAGATACGTGTGCATGTGATCAATCAACATACTGACTAAATAACTTTAAACAGCTACCCGCTGTGGGTGACATCATCCTAACATATACACATACTGTATAAACACAGATAGAGTGAGAGAGAGAGAGACAGAGAGAGAAAGAGAGAGAAAGGGAGAGAGAGAGAGAAGGAGTGTGCAGGCATGCTGCAAGTTTTTACTTTTTATCTTTTGTTTCCATTTGTTTACATCACAGCAGCATCAGAGGAGATAACAGAGAGACAGAAAGAGAGAGAGATACACACACACACACACACACACACACACACCACAAAGCACCACCCTTCCCGTGACCCCTGGGTTCGAGAGGTCAGGGGTAATTAGCAGGTTCGGGCTCACACAGCCAGAGGCAGGACACACACACACACACACACACACAACATGTCTGCAATGTAACCATGGATACACTGCACAGTTTATTTGATTATACTGTTTGCCCATAAAACTGTGTGTGTATGTGTGTGTGTGTGTGTGTGTGTAAGGACTTTGCACTCCTAGGCATTTCAGTCTCATTCTAAACCCTGTTAAATCCAGGCACAGAGTGTTACTTGCATGAATACACACACAAACACACACACACTGTATTAGCATGCTTGGCGTGAGAATTTTGAGATATGGTTTTGTGTGTGTGTGTGTGTGTGTGTGTGTGTGTGTGCGCATGTGTTTTCTCTGCCACATTCTTCTGTCTCCTGTCCCTCTGCGTGTGTGTTTGTCCAAAATCAACACGATTATGGAAGCATACCCGATTGCACCATCCTGAATCCCTCCACACCACATCCCAATCCTGTGTTAAACACTTCCTGTAAATGTCCTCTAGGGAAGAGAACTCCCTAATAACACCGCCCATTTAAGTCATCCAAACTATCTGAATCATTTCAAACCATTTCAACGTTTTCCAATTGCCCCAGTTAACTACTCTTTTTTCATTGTTCATTGTTGTTCAGAAATGGGAATGGATATTAGGAGGTAATACAAAGGGAAGTTAAGAGAAAAGGAAAATTGTGACTTATAAAAGAAAAAAATGCAAAGAGTGACAAATGTTTCCAGCAAGACAGAATCACAATCCAAAGCTCAAAATCAAAAACAGGCTAGGGTCAAACACAATAATCCAGAGTACTTCCAGAACCAGGGTGCAAATCCAAAGAGTTTTCAGGTAAACAAGGCAAAGATCAAACATGATATGAGAAACTCTGAATAATGGCTCAGAACTTCTCAAAGACAGGATATGAGTGTGACAAATGAGAATGAGTCTCTAATATTCAGGGGAGACTCAAATCTGGTAGTATGATGCTGATGTGTCTCTGGTGAATTCATGCAAAGTGAAGAAAAAAAATGTACGCCTTCTCAAAAGTGTGTCTTTTGTTTGCTTGGAAAGCTCATAAAAAGCTACTTTAACCACAATCTTACAGTTACAGGCCTGAGTGGTAACCTATTGGTTCTGTGCTACTGTAGTGAACTTCAAATATTCATGCCACATTTTGGACTGAAATTGCAGAACAGCAACAACAGCAACAATAACAAGTTTATTTATTCTTTTATATTCTCAAAACAGAGGTTAGTATGGTCAGTGTTATAGATTTAACCGAATACTGTGTCTGTATATTAACTGAAATAAAACCAGTGCTAAACTAATTTAAAAGTAGAGAAGGAGTAGTTTACAATGTTCACAGTGTGAGCAGATATGGCTTTTTCCAGTTGTAGGTGAAGAATTACAAGTTGCAATTTCACCTTGAATGCAGCATAACTCTCCACCACCACCCCCACACCCCAGAGAGGGAAGCTCCCAAAGCCCAACCATCCCTTTGACGGATTCTGCCCCTAGGTCTGGGAGCGGGCGCGGTCTGAGTGCTCTCTGTGGGAGTCCATGATGAGTAAATTATCCAAAATGTCTTTCGCTGGGACCCAGGACCTTCAAAGCCATAGTCCTCCCAGTCCACCAGATAGTACATTTGATAGTACCCCATTGCCAGGAGTCAAGTAGCACACTTATGATGTAAGCTGGACCTCCCTTCAGTTGTTGCAGTGGCTCAGCACTGTCGGACCTCTGTGGGTTCTCCATGGAAACAAGGGGGTTAGTAGCCAAGATCACATTGAAATGGGAAGACAGAAAGCATGTTAACCAGACCATAAGATATGACCAAGTATCCGTAGTGGCCTGATGTATTTATGAACGCTGTCTTCCATTCACACTTTGCAGTATTCTTCCACGGCTTTGGGATGGAATGAGGGTTTGTGCTTCTTGGAGGCAACTAACCAGGCAGTAGGTCAGGTAGCTGAAAGGCTTTTACCTTACTGAAAGCCTCTTCCAGATCAAGGTGGGGCTCAGGAATTTCTACATTAGGGCTTTCAATCTGCATAGGAAAGAGATACAAGTGTTAAAACAATCCAGGACACGAGCTCCCCTTCTTTTCAGAGATCAACAGGTTATGGGTGGTGAGCCAGGGTGACCCCAAAATAGTGGGATTCTGTGGGGATTTCATGACCATGAATGAGAAGATTTCCACTCTTGCCTCTGCAGGGGAATGGTACACACGGTTATTTTTCCATTACCCAGTGGTGATCTATCCAGGATGTGCACACTCAGGGATCTGTGCAAGGAAACAAGAGGAATCTAACATTCTGGCTACTTCCTCATGCAGGAAGTTCATCACTGCAGTTGATGAGTGCTGGAAAGTATCTACATTGTGAGCAACAAGAGATAATACAGGAACAATGTGTTTCTTTGGGTCTTACAATGCAGTTGACTTGAAAATGTAAATTTCCCCCCACAGCACAGACATAATCCTTCCTGGTTTCGGCACTTTTTCTCTTCCAGGGTGAGTTTTACATGTCCTCCTTCAATGCGCTCTACTACAGGCATGGCTTCAGGTGTACTGGGCTGAGTTCTGAGTGATGAGCATGGTTGTTGTGCTCTGATCAGTTTATCACTATGAATAGCTAGTTGAATAAACTGGTTCGGAGAGAGAATGAGTCATCACAGCATGCAAGCTCTGTTTGTAGTACCTAATTTAAGCCCCGGTGAAACACAGTTTTAGTGTTGCTTCATTCCACCCATTTTCTGCCACAAGTGTGTGTGAAACATCAGCACATAATCCATTGTTGACTACAAGAGTAATCTCTCATATGCCTCATTTCCAGAGACGGGATGATCAGTTACCCCTCAAAATTCCTTCTTAAACTCTGTGAAAGTTTGTTGTAGCTTTGTCTGATCAAAGATGGCAGTCACCTATGTTAGAGCTCTTCTGGTTAGAAGCAATAGCATCGGTCTGATTTTATCCACATCCCTAGGGTAAAGTGATGGAGAGCTTGCAAAATGGAGAGAGCGTTGCGTAAGGAAACCCTTGCATTCCTGGGAGAACCATGGTATTTGTCAGGCTGTGCAATACGAGGTTGAAGCAGACTTACTTCCATTGTGTGCTTAGATACTTACACTAGAGCCAGGAAGTTGCTGTTGCATGTGACTGTGCTGTGACTCCCCTCTGCAGACTCAGATGAGTTCCTCCAAAGCACATGAGATTTAGTAGCGTTGCTGATCATGAGCACCTAATAATTGGCCTTGAGATGCCTTCGCTGAACAAAGAATCAGAGACAATAATCAACAGTATTTCCAGAACCAGAGTGCAAATCCGGAGTATTCAGGTAAACAAGGCAAAGGTCAAAGACTACAGAATAATGTCTCAGAATTTTCTTAAATGAGGAAAATTGGCAAGGCTTCGCAAAGACCTGCGTAACCATTTGCTTTATATAGTTTTTGAACAGGATATGAGAGTTACAAATGAGGAAGTGTTTCTAGAATTTGGAAGAGGGGACCCTCTGG
The DNA here is from genome assembly GCF_027358585.1 of Pangasianodon hypophthalmus. NCBI lineage: Eukaryota > Metazoa > Chordata > Actinopteri > Siluriformes > Pangasiidae > Pangasianodon > Pangasianodon hypophthalmus. Next base: position 1,708,215 of record NC_069723.1, read on the forward strand.
TAATGTCCCTGGCAGATGTGACACCTGCTCACACAGTTATTATTTTTGTTTTTATTTGCCTGCCATATTTTCTAACTTTTTAACCAGGCAGTTACAAACTATAAATGAATTCGGTCTTTGTTTTATTTACTTCATATCTGACAACTCTTGCTCACGTGACCTTTTAGTTGTGTCCTGCGGGATCCCAGTCCTGACACATACGCCTAGTCTCAACCAGCTGCCCTGAAGCTTTTTAAAAGATTAAAAACTAGTGCGTCTTCTATTCGTATCTGTATTTGTACCCATTTAGAACACATTATCTGTTCAGTCTCAGTAATGTATATGTATTTGGTTATATCCCTAATAATAGGGGGTGGTATGGCCAAGGATTTTGAGAATCACTCTCCTAGACACCTAGTATTGCAGGATATTGGTTTCCTGTTTCCTTAATTTCCTAGCCTTTCTCTCTTTCTTAGTCCAGTGTGTCAGCTGAGCAAGTGTGTGTGTGTGTGTGTGTGTGTGTGTGTGTTTGTTTAGGTGCGTGTTTGTGTCCTTCGGATATATTTGTTGTGTACATTCCTTCAGCACAATGGAAGCAGGAAATCTCTCTATGACAAGAGGATGGGTGTGTGTGTATGTGTTTGTGTGTGTGTGAGTGTGTGCATAATTTCAGTCTATTGTCCCCTTTTTCTTCAGAGAGAATCCCAGCAGCAGCAGAATCAGCTGACCAATAACAAACGACCCTGATCCAAAACTTACTCACTACTTAGTGCATGAGTTTGTAGTCTTCTCTGACAGCATAGTGTGAACTATTATCAGTGCACTCGTGAAAATGCTTTACGATAAGTTAGTGTCCAAACCACGCACAGTATGCAGGACTGAATCCCGCCCACTCTATGGGGTCTAGGCCACAACCAACCTGATTTACTAAGAGTGAATTGAGTGTTAATTTGCATGGGCTTTCTGATAGATGATCCACCACGTCATTGTTTTAAGACTACATGGGAAGCCTAGAGTATTAGGTGCTGAACTACATTAAGTAAAACATCACCTGAAGGTGGTGGGATGGGTCAAAAAACTATGACATAAACTCTATGAGATAAAAGAGTTTAAACATGAGTATGTGCTTGAAGGTCTTTCATGAAATATCTTATAATCCAGACCCATACGCGTGTGATTCACATGCTCTTTGAATGCAATTGGTGTCAGATGTGAATGTGAGTCAAACTTTACTGCTGCAATAAGAAGTCATTGAGACATAATTTCAAGAACAATGGTTTTAATTTGTCTTCAAATGGCAAAAAATGAGTTTATGCAAATTTAATACCTGCCCGGTGGAGGCTGAAGTGACTTTTAGGCTGCAGTAAATCACACTGTGGGTTCTGAATTCATTTGTTTGCAATGATGTCATCCTGTATTTAGGGAGTAAAATTACCTTTTTATTGAGGCAAACACACAAAACGAACAAGATGTACTATTTTACTTATAGTATTTGAGAGACCTTGTTGGGAAATACACAATTCTTTTGAGAGTATTATTAATTTTCCATCCATCCATCCATCCACTTTCTGTACCTCTTATGTTATCTTATTCAAAATAAAATGGATTATTTAAAAAAAAAAAAGATTATATCACACCCTGTTTGCCTGGCATACAGATCGAAGCTCCACTATCTTTAAGATTAACATTAAGTCCTGTTAGAAATATTATAATTACACCGAATAATTAATTACATAATTATACTCTTATTTTTGGGAGTGTGTCAATAACAACCAGTCGTAGCGGCCGGTAATATAAATGTCACCAACAGCAGACAGTAAGATTTAAATGGTCTTTTTGCATGTTAAGTCTTTAGTACAGTTGTTGTTTGTATGGTTTTCTACAGTACGGTTTTAGTTTTGTTCTCTTTTTTTTATTTTGATGTGGAATAGAATACCTACCTCTACCACTTCCTCTGAACGGCATCTTGAAGCCCCACCTTGACATTCTGGCATGAAGTCAGCCATTTTTATGCATTAATATACCAAATATTATCATTATAGCTTCAGGATCTGTCAGGAACACTCAGGACAATCAGGCCCGCCCACTCTTTGATTGATGTTTAGGCTCGGCTTCAACGTTCAAGACTAAGCCAAACATTTTTACCGTCCCACAGATCTTTATGTCAGTGTCTAAGTCCCGCCCACTTTACTGCCTCACCCAGTTCGTGATTGGCATTCTGGCCTTGTTTTTGTGTATTGAAGATCTTGTGTATACACAGTGACACAATTCAAAATATTTATAATTGACTTAATGACTCAATGCACGGAGAACTGACACACACACAAACACACACACACACACACACACTGGCTTTTAGCTTCTCCCAGTAAGAGCAGACATGTGATTTATTTCTGCAGCCAAGATGTCCAAGTGTTTTGTGTGTCCTGTGGTTTATGTGTGTGTGCGTGTGTGTGTGTGTGTGTGTGTGTGTGTGTGTATTGGGGAGAAAAGTTTGATATAAACGACTTATTCATGTAGTCCAGTCTGTGGGATCCTCCTGCACATTCTCTCCATTCCACACACACACACACACACACACACACACACACATACACACACACACACACACATACACACAGACTAATGCAGACAGGATTTCAGCTTTTCCTGCATTTGTGTAAAATCCGTACCAGCCTGCTACTGGTCTGAGCAAACACACACACACAGACACACACACACACACGGTAAAGATTATTAAGGCATTACGCAACCACAGTTGCTTTTTATTGTGTATTTTTTTTATTGTACTGTGGTTACACATTATTTGTGAGTTGTGTTATATCACTGCACCGTCTTAGTGTCTGTTACGCTTCTGTTATTTATCATACCTTTTTTTTCTTCTTTTTTTATTGATCTTTAATTAAATATCATTTATTATGACCAGCATCACAACTCCAGGGTTCCTGGTTCGATCCTGAGCTCTGGTTACTGTCTGTGTGGAGTTTCACACGCTCTCTCGTGTCCTCCACCTCCTACAAACAATGTAGCTATAAATGGATAAAAGTATTCGTTGGATTGCTGTGGTATAAGAGGAAAAAACACTTCAGGATATGCTGTTATAGGTAAACATTCAACATTGGGGAGGTACCATTATCTCTGCTTTGCATCCTCCATCCTGATAAACAGACATTTAATTAACTGTGTTTCCTAGCACACACACACACACACACACACACACACACGCACACACACACACACATGCTTATACTGGCATGTTCTGTATCATTGCCCTCATTAGCAGGCTCGTGTGGAGTTGCTCTAATCATATGACTCCCAACACAAATATTCTCATTTGTGTGTGTGTGTGTGTGTGTGTGTGCGCGTGTGTGTGTGTGCGCGTGTGTGTGTGTATATGTGTGTGTCCTTGTGTAGACGCCTGTTCGTCTCTCTGGCACGATCTCATTGCCCGGTAGTTTGAAATGCTCATTTGAATTTCCAGGCTGTTTTTCCTTCTGGAAGAAAAAGAGAGAAAAAAGAGACACTTGCAGAGAGAGAGAGAGAGAAGAGAGAGAGAGAGAGAGAGAGAGAAGAGAGAAAGAGAGAGAGAGAGAGAGAGAGAGAGAGAGAAGAGAGAAAGAGAGAGAGAGAGAGAGAGAGAGAGAGAAGAGACAGACATGCAGCGAAACAGAGATAGAGAGAGAGAGAGAGAGAGAGAAGAGACAGACATGCAGAGAAAGAGAGATAAAGAGAAAATAAGAGAGAGAGAGAGAGAGAGAGAGAGAAGAGACAGACATGCAGAGAAAGAGAGATAAAGAGAAAATAAGAGAGAGAGAGAGAGAGAGAGAGAGAGAGAGAGAGATGGATGGATTAGCTGAACAGATTTGGCACCACAAGTGGAAGCCTTTTTTATATAGCAAATCTCTCTCTCTCTCTCTCTTTCTCCTGGTCTCCTGGATTTGTTTTCCATACAGCATGTGTGTGTGTGTGTGTGTGTGTGTGTGTGTGTGTTTGTTGTTTCGTTTCTAATATTATATTGTCAGTGATGTAACAGCATGGAGAAGAAGACTGCTTTAGAACAAAATCAAACACACACACACACACACACACACAGACACAGACATGCTGCCAGTAATGTCATGTACATATCCAGAAATAACATCAACTTCCTACCACCCAGGAGACACACACACACACACACACACACACACACACACGCGCACATATGGCCGAACCAAATCTGGATTAATCTTTCAATATCTGATGTTAACTGAGCTGGAGATCCTGTATGTCTTTTCTCCAGTGCAGTACCAGTACCAGAACCAGAACCAGAACCTGTGGATCCAGCTACTTTTTCATTGCTGTTTAAGATTTAAGAATCTGTCTCATTGTCTGTTTTTTTGTAGCTTTTCCCCCCATTTTTCTCCCAAATATGGTCTGGGCCAATATGACAGCTAACACCCAGGGAGTGTGAAGGCTACCACATGCTTCCTTCAAGACACATGAAGCCAGACAACCTCATGTTTTCTAACTGCTGAGGAACTCAAAGTCCTGCTGCATCACAGGACAGCGTTACACACACACACACACACACACACACACACACACATATACAGAGGGAAGCGCTATCCGCCCTCTTCCTCATACGTGACCTCAGAGACATCTACGATTGGCTAGTGTCGCTGTGATTGCCAGGGTAGAGAGAGAACATCATCCCTCAAAATTACGCTTTTTTTGTTGTTGTTTATTTATAGAGAAAGAAATTATTTTAGAGGGAAAGAAAGAGACAGTTTAGTAGTTGCGAAATTGTGTCAAATAACAATAGCTAATAGCTATTTAGTATTTAGTAGCTAATCTTTATTTACGTCCTAATGCTTTAACGTTTATTATGTAGTGGGCCTTTGCCGCCTCATAACTCCGGGATAATTCGGTTAAATACTAGCTAAACTTTTGATTTTTTCGGAATATTTACTGTTATTTCAAGTTAATAACTGTAACACTAATTCAGGAGACGTTTAGTGCTAAAATTTGTGATAATTTATTAACATCATTTATTCGCAATTAGTAGCTTTATCTATTCTTTATAGATAATGTTATCATTTAGTAGCATTTAGTAGTAGCTAAACTTCGTAGCTGAGCTAATTTCTGGTTTATAACCAAAAACATTATTATTATTGAGCAGTTTGTTGGAGCTAAACTTTAGTTTGTTTTACTATATTTATTATTTAGTATTTTTTAATAGTAGCTAGACTTCATCTACGTAACGATCACTAATTTTGTAGTTTTGTTTAGTAACAGCTAAATTTTAATTTATACAACATCGTTGTTGAATTCTCAATTCTGATTGGTCAGAAGGTGTTCATAATTTCTGTCTCCCACCAGCGTAATGTATGTGTGATTGCAAGGGAAAAGAATTTCTCCCCTAAAAAAATAGAAAAATGTTTTGCTCCAAACCTAAATATATAACAGACGTGTAAAGGGCGGTCGGTGAATTCCGTCAATAAATGTTTGAATTACGGATGTACATATCGTGATTTCAGATCAACTGTTACACTATAACAATGAAACCTGACTAATTTCATCGCTTGCACGAATGATACTACAGTCGCACTTACCGTAGTCACGGTAACGGTTAAAATCTTCTAACATGTTGGTGGGGAAAAGAACTAGAACCTCAAGTTCCTTTGGCTCCTGTTTAGGCTGGCCTAGGTTAGTCTATTTTGGAATATTCAGTGGAAAACGCTCTGTATATGTGTTTGTGTGTGTGTGTGTGTGTGTGTGTGTGTGTGTGTGTATGAAGAGTGCATTGGACCAAAGCCTTGAAAGCAGTTTGGAAACATTTGTTGGGAAAATGTTACTTCTGCTACTCTGTTAGACTTTCTCTCTTTCTCTCTTACACACACACACACACACACACACACACACGGTAACATGA